>NW_022196914.1:67498442-67499611 GCF_008632895.1 Mastomys coucha | reverse complement strand
CTTCTTGAGTTCTTTGTAGACATTGGATATTAGCCCTCTATCAGATATAGGGTTGGTAAAGATCTTTGACTTCCTTCTTTTTAGAACTGAATAATATTCTCTTCTGCGTGTACATGTGTTTGTGTTAAATTTTCCTTTGACATTCATTAGGGGAGTGTACCTGTCCAAGCGCACTTGGGTGCATGTGCACATAAAGTCCAGAAGTCAACCTTGGGTGCTGTTTTCCAAGCTCCCTGTTATTGAAATAAGGACCTAGGACTCATCAGTTAGGTCAGACTGACTGGCCAGTGACATCAAGGGTCCTCCTATGTCCACCCTCTGTGGAACTGGGGTCACAAGCAAACACCTGGACTTAGATGAAGGTCCTGGGGGTTGACTCAGGCCCTCATACTTTCAAATCAAGCACCTATCTGACTGAGCCATCTCCCCTCTTTTCATCTGCTTATGGACATATCTTTTCCATACCTTGGGGACTGTAGCTAATCCTTCAATGAACATGAAACACAAATATCTCTTTGAAATGTTGAGTAAACTTCCTTCCACTATACACTCAGAAGTGACATAGCTGAATCCATACTAGCTCTTTCTTAATTTTTTGGGAAACCTCCACACTGTTTTTCCACAATGGCTATCTCGCTATCCATTCCTACCAACAGGGAGCAAGGGGTCCCTTTTGCTCCCCTCTTCATCAGCATGGTATGTCTTTCCTTTCTGGTGGCAGCCACCCTCACAGATATGCTATGGCAGCTGGCCATGGTTTCTACTCTGAGTTGCTGGATACTTGGCGATGTAGAGAGCCCTTCCACAAACTACCGGCCACTTGTATATCTCTTCTGGAAAAATGCCCGCTGACATCTTTGCCAGTTACTTAATTGTTATTTGGTTTTCTGCTTGAAAATTATTCTTGTATGAATACCTTATATTTTTAAGTCTAACCCATTGTCAGAGATATAGCAGTGTTAGTTAGGTGTCAATTTGGTTGGATTAATGAATCTAGATAGCAAATGAACATTACTTCTGAAAAACATTGACATGTACAGTGGTGAACTAAGCTGTAAATATCTCTGTTTAGTGACTGACAGTGGGCACCACAATCAGCTAGAGAGCTGAGGGGAAGGTGAGTACCCACCCCTGATGTGTGTGCATGTGTGGGGGGGGGGAAGAGGGAG
>NW_022196914.1:67493289-67498333 GCF_008632895.1 Mastomys coucha | reverse complement strand
GAGAGAGAGAGAGTACTGGAACACCTTCTGTTCTTTAGCCCCTGGACTCCAGGACCTATACCTGATGTAGGCCCCTCCCCTATCCAGCCTTTCAGGCTAGAACTGAGAATGGCACCAGAGCTCACTGGCTCTGAGGCCTCCAGACTGGATGGAGCCATACCAGTGGCCTCCCTGGATCCCAAGGCTGTTCATGAATCTTCTCAGCCACCATATTCTCATGGCTTAGTTCTCTACAAATCTACCTATTGCTATTGCCATTTATCTACTCCATTAAAGCTTGTAAATTGTTTTCCATTCAAAGTGCTCATTTTTACTCTATTTTGTTGACTTATTTTTCTACAAAAAACTTTCTGAGGGGCCTAGAGAGGCGGCTAAGGTCACTGTTAAGTAACATGTCCTCTATGTTGCTCAGTAAGAGCTTCACAGTTTCAGGTTTAAGCTGAAGCCTTTAATTCATTTTGAACTGGTATCTGCCTATGGCATAAGGTAAGGGCTCAATTTCATACTTTTTAAATGTAGATATCCAGTTTCTATCACAAATCATATTAGTAATTCATTCATTTATTTATTATGGGACTATTCATTTTCTCCTGTGTATCTGTTGTCACTGTCTGTGGGTAGCCTGCCCCTTCCTAGATTAACTCTACCAGGAAGTTACTGCACTCTTTCCATCAGCCCCAGCCGCAGACTGTGCAGCGCCCGTCAGTTTTTCCTGAACACCATTTCTGATCACAGCTTCTCTTCCCTTCGCTCTCCTGCAGGGGAGCCTCTGCTCCCCTTTCATTGTTTTCTGAGGCTTTAGAGATACAACAGTGGTTCGCAACCTTTCCAGGGCCACAACCCCTTAATACAGTTCCTCATGTTGTGGTGAACCCCAACAATAAAATTACTTTCATTGCTACTTCATGACTATAATCTTGCTATTGTTATGAATTGTAATGTAAATATCTGTGTTTTTTCAATGGTCTTAAGTGACCCCTGTGAAAGGGTTTTTTGACACACCCACAAAGGGGTCACAACCCCCAGGCTGAGAACAACTGAGCTATAGTGAATTAGTCTGCTATGGCTGCCGTTACAAACTACTACAGGTTCAAGAAGAAGGTGGCTTGCTTCTACCTGGGTGTCTCTCTCTCTCTCTCTCTCTCTCTCTCTCTCTCTCTCTCTCTCTCTCTCTCTCTCTCTCTCTCTTCCTCTGCATGTGTGTCTGTATGTATCTCTCTGGTGTATCTCTCTGTGTTTTTGTCTACCTGTTTGTCTCTATCTCTCTATGCCTGCCTCTCCTTTTTGCTCTCTTCCTCTTCCTCTTTTTCTCTCTCTTTCTCTCAGCTTGTGTATGGAAGGCCCCCTTGTGCTATGTGCCCATACAGTCTTCTTTAGTGTATCTTAGTTTGTCCAAGTGTCTTCTTTATAATCAGTCAAATTAATTTAGATTCTACCTTAATGGACTCATTTTAACTCAACCACCTCTTTATATGCTCCATGGGCATTCTGGGTACTAGTGGTTAGCCCTGTAGCATTAGAACTCGAGTAGGTAACAGCTCAATCCATAACAGTAATGAAGTTAGTAATGAAGAAGAAATGAAAATGGTGTGCCTTCCTCCCCTGAATGGGTCACAGGTCATCCAGGGGGTGGGGTCATAAACCCACACACAAATTTAACACCTGTCACTTCAAACCAATCCTCAGTTCTGAGAAACTACAGCAGAAGTGGATTCAAGTAACCAGGTTCTGATGGTACAGGAACACTTTGGTTTCCCCTTCCAGGCTATACACAGGCTGAGCCCAGAGACAAAAGTTCACATCCTCAAGAGCTACACCAAAGAGAATCTGCAACTCAGAAAACCCATTCTTCCCACAGCAAAAAGGAACAATGCCAGAAAACCAGGTCTCCCCTGGGTCTCAGCCTGACCACCTAACTCATAACATTCTGGAGCGATAAGGTCTCTCCACAGCTGAGATGGGCAAATTCCTCAAAATAACCCCCTTCTTCTTCCTCTCCTTCTCCATGCTCACATGTGTGTGAATGCATGTGTGATACACACATCTTCTATGTATGCTGGGGAAGCCCTAGCTTTATCACATCCATCAATAAAACCACACACACACACAGAGTATCACTCGCCATCTACCTAGCCTTCCTGAGTTTCACTTCCTGGGTGGAAAAAGGGAGCAGAGACAATGACAAGGGTGATAAGGCCACCCAATCCTCACTGAGGACTTTTGGGATAAAAATCTTAAACAGGCCTGGAGTTTTCTTTTTTTACTATTATTAGATATTCTCTTTATTTCAAATGTTATCCCCTTTCTTCATTTCCCCTCTGAAAACCCCCTATCCCATCCCCCCTCCCCCTGCTCACTAACCCACTCACCCCTGCTTCCCTGTCCTGGCATTGCCCTACACTGGGGCATCGAGCCTTCACAGGACCAAGAGGCCTGGAGTTTTCACAACACTAACCTAACCATGCCCATTATAAGACAGCCCTGCTGCTGTGCTTTGACACTAGGACTATATACCATTTAGGGGTGAGCAGAAGCACCTCATCTCTCACCCCAGTTAGTGGGGAGATTATTCCCCACTGAGCAAAGTTTAAGGAAGCTGATTTCAGGAGAAAGTGAGCTGCATTGTGATAGCAATCCACACATCCTGCTCACACAGGCTGCCAGCCACATTTGCTTGCCCAGCTGGTGTAACTCCTAGAACAACCGGCCTCAGATCTCATCCTGCGCAAATGACAAGTGACTGAGATGATTGCCTTTGCTTTTGGATGATTTCCCCAAAGAAGAAAATGCCACCCATGTGGTGAAGAGCAGGAACTTGGTCAAACACAGAGAACAGAACTTAGACCAGGAACAGAGGGAGGGGGAGGGTCTCCAGGCTCCATCCTGCATCTATATTCATCTTCCCTAACAAAAGCCAGTGCAGGGGCATGTTGAAGTCTCACATGAGACACAGTATGCTTCTATGGAAGAGAAAGGTGCGTCCAAGTTCAAAAGGACATTGGGTTTCTTGACTTTTTTCATACTTCTTCCCATCACAGAAGCTGGGGACCATGACAACCACAGGATCTAGGACAATCAAAGAAAAGAGGTAGAGACTGAAGACTGGTCAGCAACTTGCTACCCAGGCAATGGCACGGGTAGGTTGTTGGGCAGTGGCCTGGTTAGTCTCTTGTCAACTTGACATGAGCTAGAATCAGTTGGGAAGGAACCTCAATTGAGAATATGCCCCAACCAGATGGGCCTATGGGCAAGCCTGTGGGATATTTTCCTAATTACTGAATGGTGTGAGAGGGCCCACTGGGAGCTGTGTGAGTGGCACCACCCCTGGGCAGGTAGTTCTGAATGGTGTGAGGAAGCAGATGGAAAGCCATGGAGATTGAACCAGTATGCGACACTCCACCATGGCTTCTGTTTCAGCTCCTACCTCCAGGTTCCTGCTCTGCCTTCCTTTGATAATGGACTGTGATTTGGAAGTGTAAGCAAAGCAAACCCTCTCCTCCCCCACAGTTGCTTTTGGCCATGGAGTTTTATCACAACAATAGGAACCCTGACTGAGATAGGCACGGTGAGAGAAACAGAGACAGAAGCCCCAGGGGAGATGGCAGCCAGATCAGCAGCAGAAGGAAGAGAAATCTCAAGAAGGGACCATGGCAGAGGATTCCACCGGCCACACTTCACCTTGCCTTTGCTTGAAGACGACTCTGGGGTAGGAGTGGGACACACAGGCAGCAGTGTCTTGGAGGTGCTCACAGCCAACTGTCATTACCATCCCTGGCTTATTACCTCTACTCAAGACAACAGCGAGGCCCTGTAACCTAACTCAGCTTCCTGGGCCTGACAGGAAGATAAACTCCACTTGCTGTAGCAAAAAGACAAATTTTTTTTACACAGCCAAGTTATCACAGTGTGCTCTGATCAGAATAGCTTTAAATTTACACATGTACACTTCCTGCTGACGGTGTTATTTAATAAGGCCTAAAGTAAAATTGAAAGCGAAGGCGAAGTCTATCTTCTAAAGTATTTATCTTCAGTTCCTGGCTGAAGAGATAAATTGAGGAGTTGTTTCTCAGGTAACTAAACTTTGCTGTCTGACTTAGTTTTTTATGTATTCAATTTGCTTTTAAACCAGGATTCTGTGCAAAGTTCCATAACTGCTTTAAAATATGGGCTTTATTAGAGACGTGAAGGCTGAGAAGGCAGGCATATTTTCTTCTTATTAACTCATTGCACAATCCTAGGGCTGGGAAAGGAGGTTTAGGATGCTTGAGTATCCAAATTGGGTAGAGTCGAGGCCAAGTAGCTGTGTCTTTCCATGACCCTGAAACTAAATAAAGAGGGAGAAAAAAAGGACCTTTTGGTTTGGGAGTTGAATCGTGTAATATTTCACACACAGAAGGTCTTTGGTGCAAAGGTTTCCTTCAGAGCTTTACATTTGTGTGCTCGCTCACTAGCTGGTCAGGTGCTTTGCATCTGTCTTGCTTTGCTTTACTTCTTTTTGGAAGTGAGGCTTTATTTTTGCTTTTAAATCTCCTTAAAAAGATTTCTTTAGGGGTCACAGAGATGGCTCAATGGGGAAAGGAGCTTGCCTCAAAAGCCCAATGACCTAAGTTCAATCCCTGGAACAGCTGTAAAGTTGAAGGGAGAGAACTGACTGAACCAAGTTGTCCTTTGACCACCACTCACAGCCACATGCATGTACCATACACATGCATACACACAAAGAGAAATAAAATTAAATTAATACAGGGCTGCCTTTAGATTCAGTGAATGGGGGAAATAGGTGCTGCACATCTCCATGTTTTGAGAAGAGCCTTGGGTGTCTGAGGGAGTCACAGCCTCGGGTGACTGAAGTTCCAGAAAGTCACACTAAGTCGTCATTCACGTCACTGCTCGCTCTTTTCCCAGTGAGAGATGTAGCGTCCTCTAAGTAAGCAGATGACAGCACAGTACAATGCAGACTATGTGGCAACCACGTGAGGTGTGGATGCAGGACAGGGAGCCTTAGCATTTGATCAAACTAAGTAAAAGAGGCAAGCCTTGCCAG
>NW_022196914.1:67492708-67493279 GCF_008632895.1 Mastomys coucha | reverse complement strand
AAGAGACAAGCCGCAAGCTTTGGTCTGTATGATTTTTCTCCCTTAAGTACAGTAGGAGCAATTTTTAAAGTTCTCACTGAGAAAATTTTTAAAACAACACCTCGTTTGAGATTAGATGAGAGAAGAGGGGACCTAGTGCCTAAAGGCTACTCTGCAAATGCCAGCCGCCTCTGATTCCCACAGGACTGTGTGCTGGAACACAGGGCTGGTTCTTCCTCCTTAGCAAAGAGGAGGAAGTCTTTTAGTGTTGTACATCCAGAGAGCATGCAGCATGACTCTCCTCTGCACGGCTGCTGCATGCACTTCCCAGTTGAAACCAGCTTGCTGCTGAAGGCCAGAATTACTGGGAAGACCACATCTCCTAAAGAGTGCCCCACCCCTGAGTTGTATACGTGTGTGAAATTGTCAAATAATACATTTAAGTTGCACTTGTTTACAAACAAAACCTGCATGTCACCAGATATAGTGGTGCACGCCTTTATGGCAGGAGAGCTCTGAGAGTCTGAGGCAACCCTGGTCTATATATAGGCCAGCCAGAGCTACAAAGTGAGACCCCAATCTCAAAAAAAAA
>NW_022196914.1:67461352-67492698 GCF_008632895.1 Mastomys coucha | reverse complement strand
AAAAAAAAAAGCTATATGCCCACGAACTAACTCCTCAAGGAAAGGATAATTTGCAGATATGAATATCTGAATAGCTGAGCATATGACAAAAAGGGAGAGACTATATTATTAAAAAGCTGTTCTAACTTTTCCAAAGTAACAAATATTTTTGAACTACCAAATGCTGACACAACTGAGTATGTTCTCATTCTCAACACTTTCCCGTGGGAACTGCAGTGGGAGGGACAAGCCAGTCTTACTCTATCTGTGAGGATCTTAGAGATGCTAAAACTGGACTGAACACACAGGTGTCCTATGAGGGGAAGAGTCCTTGTGAGAGACAGGAAGGAAGCCAACAGTCTGACACCAGGAGAAGGGGAGGAACTGGAATGGACATCCTCCACAGCCTGGCAGCCTGAGAAAGACTCAGTGAGGAGCTGGGCCTCCAGTCTGAGGTAGCCATCACAGCAGCCCTGCTTCTCTGGGGCATTAGCCTCTCTTATTACTGCTGTCCTCTTGGGTCACTGACTGGAAGCAGTGTGACCCTCCCCAGGCCCTGGGTCAGCTATGTCTGTCGAAGATGGTGAGGCACATTTATGTGACTGCTCTGGTCACCTTTTTTATGACTTTAGCAATGTGTATTAAAATTTGTAAAAATAAGATTATGGGTCAATGGCTCAGTGTTCCTCCTGCCAAATCCTGTCACCTAAGTTTGATCCTGGAGACCCACATGGGCAAAGGAGAGAACTGACTCCTACAAATTGTCTCTGACCTCCACACATGCACCATGACATTCATGTACTCACTCACACCACACATATGCCCCCAACACACACACAAAATAATAAATAAATAAATAAATAAATAAATAAATAAATAGTTTTAAATGAGGTGATGGGTAGGCTGGGGAGATTGCTCAATTGGTTAAAAAATAAATGTTACATTACCTACATAAAAAGGGTAAATGTTATTAGAAACCAGGTTTGAATTCTCAACACTGGGGGGCCAGAGTCAGGGCCCTGTGGCTTGCAAGCCAGCAGTCTTGTCAATTGATGAACTCTAAGTTCAATGAGAGTTCTTGTCTCAAAAAATAGAGAATAATAAAGGAAAACATTTGACCTCCAGCCTCTAAATACACATACTACACACACACACATACACACACACAGACATATAGAGACATACACATACACACACACACACACAGAGACATACATACACTATACACACATACACAGACACACACACAGACATACACATACACATAGACACACATATACAAACATGTTATGCACACACAGAGACACAAACACATACGCACAGACACACAGAGACATACACATACACACACAGAGAAACATACATATACACAGACACAGAGACATACACATACAGACACAGAGACACAAACACATACACACAGACACACATAGACACACACACACACACACTTTCCCTTATCCAGAAAATAATTGGCCAATAATCACTAGATTTTTTTTTGTCTCCAATAAAAATAATCATATTATAAACTAAATCTTAGTTACTCTTTAAATTAATGCTGCAATCTGTCACTTATTTGATGCATAACATCTGCCCCTGAGAGATGACTAAATTAATTTGAATTCAAATGAGAACAAAATTTCACTCCGCCACAGTTTGGCCCCAGTCAAGGCAAAGAAGAATTCTGGATGCAGCTTCTCAGCATGTGTAACTTAGAAACAAATTGTGACTTAGAATAATTAACTCATACATCAGGGTTTCCAGGAGTTGGAGAGTGTAGTGTAGTGGCAGGTGGCTGGCCTCATTCTTAGACCATCCAACAAATGTATATTGAGCAAACATCCACTGCTGGCAAATACTGTGAGTTACCGCTCAATGTGTATTCTTTCTTCCATAGGCACAGAGCCTTTATTTATTCTGAGTGACCGTGTGCCTAGGCTCAAACAATAAGTCAATGTTAGTACACATATTCACAGCTATATTTCTCCACTTTTCCTGACACTAAATGTCCTAATCCCCCTTTTGCAGCTAAGAAAGACGATAGGGCCTTGATGGTGGCACTCACCTGTGATCCCCAAGTCCAGGAGTCTGAGCCTAGAAGATTTACAATATCAAAGATCACCTGGGCTCTAGAGTAAGTTCCAGCACCCTCCCCCACCAGCTACATATGGAGACACTGACTCAAGACCTTACTATGGGACCCAATATTACCAAAAAGATCTAAGGAGAGCTTTATTGGGAAGTGTGGGAGGGGGCTGTGCTTCCCTGGGGAAGAGATCCAAGCAGCAGCATGGTCTTTTTTTTTTTTTTTTTTTTTTTTCCTAATGCGGACGTCACCTATGCAGTAGCAACAATCTCTACATCATGAAGCAACAAACAGAAAGAAGTCAGCACACCTAACATGACAGAGGGAAGGTGCAATCACTGCCTGTGAATACAAACCCAGGATAAAATTAGGAAACTTGAAGACTCACCTGGCCAGGCAGTGGTGGCGCACACCTTTAATCCCAGCACTTGAGAGGCAGAGCAGGCAGATTTATGAGTTTGAGGCCAGCCTGGTCTACAGGGTGAGGTCCAGAATAGAACAGCCAGGGCTATACACAGAAACCTTATCTCAAGAAAGTAAAATAATATTATATATATAATGCCTGTTAGTGTTAATTATGCAGTAAAAGAGAGAACCAATGAAAATCGAATGCTAGGAATCCCAAAATGCACTTAGAGCCCAGGGGAGTAGAACCCATTCTCATTCAAACCTGGTTACAGTGTAAGCGGCTGCTGTAACTTTTTTTGGAGGGCAATTTAGTAGCATCCATCAGCACTTAAAATATGCAGATCCTCTAAAATAGCAATTCCAGTACTGGGAAATTTTCCTACAGAAAAACACAGGTGCGAAAAGACATACGCACAGGATTACCTACTGATGCATCATTTGAAGTAGTGAAATACTAGAATCAACCTAAATGTAAAATTGGAAAATAAGTTATATATGCATGCATACAATGAAATATGTGGCTATTTAAGTAAATAATAAAGAATGTAAAGCATGGAATGATGTGGAAAGTATGTCACTGGAGAGGCATTCTTAAGGTAAAAAAAAAAACAGCCTATTCTATTTTACTGTTTTATTAAAAAAATTAAAATATAAGTTATCCATGCTACATGTGAATCCTGTGTGCACAGAGGAGGGGGAAAGCCTTAATGGAAAGAATCAAACATAAAGGGGACAGAGTCCATTTTCTGTAGCTGTTACTGATGCTACCGGAATGAGATCAGACAATAGGAGCCAGCATGGGAGACAAAGGGTAGAAAACCACGGATTGCAAGTAACTCCAAAGTAACAACCTCCAGGTTTGACACCAAAAGCAAATAAAACCACTCCTTAGCCCCTACCTCCATCCCCACCCTCACTCCCTCACACACCCACCAAATAAAAAGTCAGAAAAGGGCTGGGCCTGGTGGCACAGGCCTTTGATCCCAGTGAGCAGATCTCCGGGTTTAAAGCCAGCCTGGTCTACAGAGTATGTTCCAGGACAGCCAGAGGTACAAAGAGAAACCCTGTGTTAGGAAGACAAACAAACAAACAAACATAACATAACAAAACAAAGAAGCTTATGAAGAAAGAGGGATCAAACTCTCAAAGTCATTACCAAGATAAAGGCAATGCAACCTGGGTCTCTGGCAGTCCCAGGGGGACAACACAGAGAACAAGGACATTGTGTTAGAAGTGGGAAGCACTGGGTTTGTTAGAGAACTGGACAAGTCTGAACAATGGAAAAGCCCAACAAGGAATGTTATAGAGCCGCGTTCCTGAGGACAGCTGGACCATCATTATGATGTCTAAGTCCTCCCGGTAATGGATGTTACAGGCTTTTGAAGCCAAGGCTGGTTCCATGTGTACCTAACTAGGTTCAACTCCATTCCCACTGGCTAGTCTACCTTCTCTCCTTTACTGCTGGACACTATGCTCTTGAAATCACTGATTCCCCCTCCTAGACAATATAGCTTCATTGGAAAGTTTCAAAGGGATTTTGTTGCTAAAAAAATTACAAAGTATAACAAATAATACATTCTATTGTTAGGCAATAGAGCAGGTCTATTTCACCTTTACAGTGTAGCATTGCTGCATGCATTAGCACATCTCTCTTAGATCTTGATTATGAACTCAGACACTAAAAGCCAACATGTCCATCTTTTATTGCCAATCAGTTTTCTAAATTCCCCTTCCAGCCATCTCCTCTGTAGCTCGGCTCCTTTGGTGTGAGTTATGATGTTATCATCATTGGGGAGCATTAGCTTATAGATAGGCTCATTGTGGTTCAGAGCAAGCTCCGGACCTGTCCGTCTCATTTCAATGTCTTCTTAATTCACCCAAGGCCATTTCATAAGTAAGGTCATTGAAGCTGAGGGAAAAAACAGAAAAGTTGTCTGCGTGCGTACAGAGACTTCAGAGAACAAACGCAGGGGCTGGATACAGATGAGAAGAGGCAGGGATGAGTTTAAGTGGATACTGACAAAAGAGCTAGTGCTAAGGAATTATGGGAAGGGCTATGGTCTCCACGGGTGATGGCTATTCTTGATTGTCAACTTGACTACCTCTGCAGTTAACTAAAATTCATGGGGCTGGGTGCACCTGTGAGGATTTTTTTCTTAATTAAATTGTTTGAAGTGGGGAGACCCACCTTTAATACGGATCTTTTAAAGTGGAAAGATCCACCTTTAACCTAGGCCACACTTTTTGCTGCTAGTCAATATAAAGGACATGGAAAAAGGAAACTCTCTGCTTGCTCGCCCTTATTCTCACTGACACTAGTAACTGACACTAGTAACTGACAGTAGTGTCTACTTCTCTGGGATTCTGATGTGTACTGGAGACCAGCTGAGACATCCAGCCTCATGGACTGAACAATTAAATTACTAGATTCCTGGACTTTTGTTTGGTAGATAAGCCGTTATTGGACTAGCTAGACCAGAACTTGTAAGCCACTCTAATAAATCTTGTACATATATATATGATTTATTATATATGTGTATAAAATATATAAAATGCATATGTATATTAGAATTATTATATATATATACCCTGACTAATGTACAATGTGAAAGAGAAATATTCATCTCTACTACTAAATATAAGAGGAAATGACCTTAAATGATGAGACTTTGTAGGAAGTGATATCACAAAGTATAAACCAAGTACATCTATCTATAAGGACTTTTAACTGCAATAGATATTAATCAACTGAGCAATTAACACAGAACTATACTGAAAGATAATTGGTGAACCACATACTTTCCAGGAGGCCCAGAAAATCGGACTTGGAACTCATACTGCCAGAACAATATTCTCAATCTCACTGCAGAGAATTGATCTTAAGACTTTAGCCAGACATGGTGGGACACACCTGCAATCCCAGCACTTAAAGATAAGTGCAGGAGGATCAAGAGTTCTATTTAGCCCAGCCTGAGCTATACAATGAGACCCAAATGGAGGAGAAGGAAGAGATAGGCTCTGGGTGAGGAAGAAGAGGAGGAAGGGGAAATGACAGGGGTTGTCTTAGTCAGGGTTTCTAGTCCTGCACAACACCATGACCAAGAAGCAAGTTGGGAAGGAAAGGGTTTATTCAGCTTACTTCCATATTGCTGTATATCACCAAGGAAGTCAGGACTGGAACTCAAGCAGGTCAGGAAGCAGGAGCTGATGCAGAGACCATGGAGGGATGTTCTTTACTGGCTTGCTTCTCCTGGCTTGCTCAGCCTGCTCTCTTATAGAACCCAAGACCTCCAGCCCAGGGATGGCACCACCCACAAGGGGCCCTATTCCCTTGATCACTAATTGAGAAAATGCCCCACAGCTGGATCTCATGGAGGCACTTCCCCAACGGAAGCTCCCTTCTGTGATAACTCCAGCCTGTGTCAAGTTGACACACAAAACCAGCCAGTACAGGGGTGAAAGGGGAGAAGGAGGAGATAGCAAGAAACAGATCCAGAGGGAAAGGAAATTGGGAAGAGAAGGAAGCGAGTGAAGAAGAGAAATGGAGGAGGGGAAGGTGGGAGAGAAAGAAGAGGAGTGGTGGGATGAAGAAGAGGGAAAGGAAGGAAGAGAGAAAGAAAAAGAAGAGATAAAGAGCAGGAGAAGGGGAGGCAAGAGGGAAGCAGTGGAAAGAGAGGGAAACAAGAAGAGGGGAAGAGGAAGGAAGAAGAATAGGAAAGGAATCAGTGTTTCCGTGGGGGACCTTTTTCTTGGTTTACACACTGCCAACACCAAACACCAGAGACAAGATTGCTGGGCCTGCCACAGGCAGCAGCACCACCTCCTCCTGACACCAGGGTGCTGCCCACACTGCCACCACCAACTACTTCCTCAGTTTCCTCGTGGCTCTCCCTCCGTACAACTCCACGCTCCAAGACCAAGCCCTGTACAGATGCATTTGTCTGGCAGAACCCACACCATTAAACTCGGGGTGGCTGGAAGAGCCATCCAGCCTTTTTATTTCTATGGTGAATGGCAGCCAAAAAGTAAAGAAATGTCATCTACCACGGGATTGAAAAGAGTGAATAAAAGGTTTGAAATATCAGACAGTTTGGTTTACATTTACAAAGGTGTTCTGCGGGCCTGAGGAAAGCAAGAAGGAAGTCAGATCCTCAGACATAGAATAAATGGGGCTAGGGTTCAACGTGGAGAGAGAGGTGAGGACGGAACAAGGTTGGGTTTTGATGTTTTCCCTTAAACCGTTTTTTTTTTTCTGAGTAAAATATTTGTAAGTTGGGTAGTAGAGACTTTCAAATGAACTGATATGATAGCTTGAGCCAGTTCTTACATTCCTAATCTTTTGGACCACTCTGGGCTAAATTTTTCAATATCTTTGCTATATGATGCAACTGGACTCACTAATGCTGGGCCAGTGAGCATTACTGGTAGGTACAAATGATCATGAATAGCCAGCGAAGTTTGTTGTTCAACTCCAATTCTCAATGACACACATCATCCATCAGGGATCCAGTCAAATCAGTGATTTTCAGCATGAATTTTCCAAAACTCAAGAGTATTTCAGATGACCACAACACTACTGTCAGATTACATCTGTCTTCATACTATCGACAGGCAGAAAGCACACCATCCACTAATGAAAATTTATAATGTAAAGAGATACATAAAGGGGGTCAACTAAGAGACTGTAAAGAGAGCTTCCGGAGTTGGCAGAGGTCACGGCGGAGACCCTGGGCAAGCACGGGCTTGGAAGAGAGGATCATACGAACTGGGTTCAACCCTCGTAAGGGACTTATGGAAAGCATGGCTGCAACCAATGGAGGATGAACTCAGTTGTTTCTAGCGCCAAGCTTGCAGTTGCCAAGGAGCATCAACCCTCCAGGAGCCCTCCAGAGCCACTACCTGAGGAAAGGCATTCACTGTTGGGGAACAGGGCAAGCAAGCATTACTGTTGGGAGTCACACAGTGTTCGTGAGCTATGGACTCCAAAACTAGCACATATGTGTGCCGTCTAGACATGAAGCCGAGGCACTGCACCACCAGACATCCCCAGATCCACAATCACCCCACAATCCAACAGCTGGAGCAAAAAGACAAGCCTCTAAAACCAGAAGCCTCTTCCTTCAAGATGTCCCTCTCGTGCCCTCTAGTGACGAAGTTTAGTATTGCGCTTACTGAAGAGAGAAAGTTGCTTGTCGGGTCCACTACTGCAGAGGAACGAGATGAGGTAGTGAGTTGATAATTGGTACGGTACAATAAAATAAGTCTATGAAAATGGTCAATCCATTCCATGTTCAAACCCCTCCATTTGTCTCAAATATATAATTACAGCTTATAGAACTTTATTTGTAAATCAGGAGCCAATCAATCATTATATATATATATATATGTATATATGTATATATGTATGTATGTATGTATGTATGTATGTATGTGTGTATGTATGCTTCCAAATATTGTTAGGTGAGGAGGAGGGGTTTTGAGATTGGGGGTCTCATGTAACCCAGGCTGGTTGAACTCGAAAAACACAGACAAGGACAACCTTAAACTCCTGATCTTCCTAATTCAACCGACCAAGTGCCAAGATTACAGGTATGCACTACCACATCTGGCTCCAGTGTTTCTACCTTAATGACATTCATCTTAGAAGAAATTCAGTCCATTGCTTTCTAGACTGAGTCACTTTGTAGATTTGCCCATCTCTTACTGGTGCCACCTTTTCTTTTCCCATTCCCTGAATCCCTTGTGAATTGGAAGTTGGATCTACAGGGGTGGTTAGAGTCCAATATTTTAAAAAGAACACCCCCATGACCTGCTGATTCTGCTCTTTCTGTTGCACCTCATTATGGACACAGTATTGGTTTCCCAGTATTTGTATGTGAGAGAGGATGTTATGAGTGTACATGTTTGTGAGTATGTGTGTGTGCAGACCATAGGTCATCCATCCATCCATCACTCTCCACCTTATTTCTTTTCATATATTTCTGGGTGAATGTATGTGTACCATGTACAGGTAGATTTACACACTGAGTGAGGGCATCAGATCCCCTGGAACTGAAGTTTCAGGAGGTTTTGAACTGCCTAGTGTGGATGCTGGGAACTGATCTCAGGTCCTCTACAAAAGCAAGTTTCTTCACTGTTGAACCATCTATCCAGTCCCTAAATTATTTATTTCGAGATAAAATTTCCCATTAAACCTGGAACTTAGTAACTCAGCTAGACTGACTAGCCAGAAATATCTAGGCATCCCCTTGTCTCCACCTCCCTAGTGTTTGGATTATGTGATTGCACCACCGTGCCTAGCTTTTAACATACATGCCAGGGATAGAAGCTCAATTCCTTAAAACTTGCATAGTGAGCATGAAACACTTCATGGATGATGTAATGCTGGCCCCAGACCCAACTGCTAAGGCCAAGGTTGCCTTCTGCAATGAGCTAGTATATGTTGACGAACTCAGAAAATACTGTTTGTTCCCCCGCAACTGTTTGCAGATCCAACTCGTCACTGGGAGGTTCAAAACCAACATTTCCTAATTCAGTCTTTCCCTCTCTGTCGGTTGGCACTCTTTTGTATGAAGCAGTTTTCCTTTCTTCAGGTGGAAATAGACCCTACTTTTCCTCAAACAGAAAAATGCGTTTTCAGGGTAAAGAAAAGTCAGTTTGGGCTGGAGAAAAAGATCTACTTTGGAGAAGAATTCAGGAATACTAACACATCCAGGGATGACAGGAAAACTGTTCCCATGAGACCTATGACAGGGGTGGCAGGAAGCTAGAGGGACACCAATATAAACCATCCAGTTAGCAGGATGCCTTTGAGGACCCGCAGCAAGAACTCCTGTTTGTCACTCGATTATCCTTCCAGTCACCTTCACCATGTTGGCTGCAGCATATTGATGCTGACTTGGGAGAAGTGGCTGTTTCATCCACACCCAGCCTGCCTGCCTAAGGAGCATCAGGACAAAGAGGCTCCCTGGGCTGTTGTGTGCGAAAGCCCTCACAAAACTTCATGCGCAAACAAAAATGAGATGTTCTTCTGTACTTTTGCTCTTACATAGCTTTATTTCCTCAATAATGTAATAATCCACTGAGGATCATTAAATTATTAAATAATTAAATAGACTGTTAATTAAATAGGTCCCAAATAGATTGGTAAATAATTTAGTGATCTACTGGGGACCATTAAACTACCATCTCATTTAAAACATGAGCTCTAGGTTTGGAGAGATGGCTCAGTGGCTAAGAGCATATAACTGCTCTTGTTGGGGACCAGAGTTGGGTTCTCAGCACCCGCTCTGGGTGGCTCACAACCTCAAGGAACTCTTTACAGGGGACCCAAAGACTCTCTTCTGGCCCTCCATACATGTGACATACACTCGCACAGATGCACAGACGTGCACTAAAGTAAAAATAAAGAAAAGAAAAAAACGTGATATCTCCTCCTAGAAACCTGAGCTCTGATTCATATGTACTTAATGTGGGTTTTTTTTTTCTCAATGACAAGACGTCTTCTACACAAGGACCTTATTCCAAAAAAAAAAAAAAAAAACCTTTTATTCAATGTACCTCCTGATTGCTGCCCACCTCCCGGTCTCCTCCTCCCACTGTCTCTTTCCTCTTCCCCTGCCCCTTCTCCTCTGAGAGAATGGAGGCCTCACCTAGGTATCTCCCCACCCTGGCACATCAAGTCTCTGCAGGGCTAGGTGCATCCTCTCCCACTAAGGCCAGACTAGATGACTGAGTTAGGGAAATGGATTCCACAGGCAACAGCTTTAGGGACAGCCCCTGCTTCGACTGTTCAGGACCCACATGGAGACAGAGCTACACATCTGTTACATATGTGTGTGTTGGGGAGGGGCTACTTATTCAAATTTATATCTCAAAAGCCCCATGAAAAGCCTTGTCTAGTAAGAAAGCAACATGGTGGCATGTAAAAGAACACTGGGATGAGACTTGAATTCCTGGACCAGAAGTACACACATTCCTAGAATGAAGCTTGCAAAACTCCAGTGTTACGGAAAAGGAGCATAGTAGGAGCATGAAAAGTCTAAGCTGTGGCCTCAGCTCTCGGGCTCTGCACACGACCTTGATAAGTTTACACTTCAATGTCCTCTTTCTAATGATGTCATTTGCAAAACTTTATTTTTAAAAAAAATCCTAATTTTAAACAGATATGTGAAATTCCTTTTTCCACTCAAATCATTCATAAATATAAGCTAGTCAGCTCACTTGACGTGAGTGAACGGACATTTTAAAGGAGTAACAGATTGCATGCAGGGCTGGGGAGACGGCTCAGTGCTGGAGTGCTTGCCTAGCAAATACATTTGGTAGGTTGGTTGATGTTTTTAAGATTATATGTTTTTAAGATTATTTCCCAGCTTGGTTGGTGAAGTTTCCTTGCTGTTCAGAATTTACAGCTTAAACTCTACACTTAGGAAGAATAGATTTTTATGTAGTCCAACCAGGCTACTCCCAAATGGCAGTCCTGAATGGGTCCCTACGTCTTCCCGGGAGGATGGCGCTGAGTCTCCCTTTCTCGCTGGCCTTTTGGCTGCTTCCCAGATGCATTGCTATTATGCTCTTCCACAGTTCTCACAAAGGTGAATAAAAACTTTCTCTGAATATAGCGTGATACTGGGATGTGACCCTAGAGTCTGAACCTGCTGGTTCGTGTGTGATTGGATTTTCAATGAGAATACCCCATGGGCATTCATAGTCTCAACACCACAAGAAGAGAGATGATAAAGAAACTCAAAGAAAACCCAGCAGCCCTCAGGTTGCAAGGCAGCCAGTTCCCAGAGTCCATGAGCCCAGGCAGACTTGCAGGTAATCTGCAAAGATCTCATTCTGATGTGAAGCCAGCGTTCAGAATAGACATCGGGCCACCAAAACCTCACCAAACGAGTATGGGGGGGGGGGGGGGGGGTGCTCTCCCAACTTCCAGGGACCTCCATGGCTTCACATGAGGACACGCTGTTTAGTGATCTAGTGCTGTGTGCTACATTGTTCCCAAATTTAGAGGTTTTAAACAGTACTAAACAGTTCTCATTCTCAGTGCCTCTGGGCCAAGTGAGCTAGGTGATTTCTGCTCTGAGTGTCTCATGAGGTTGCAGTGAAGTTGTGAACCATGTGTAGTATCTAAAATCTTAGCTGGGGTTGGAGGGTCTGCTTCTCAACCCATCCCCCACCAAAGCTAAGCAGCAATGGTTTGCATGACCTTCAAGGAAGGTCACCTGTAGTTACTGACTGCATTGACTAGAAGCCAGTCCCTAAATTCAACCCACACTCAAGGCGGGGGTAAGGGGAAGAGAATTGGCTCACTTTCTAAAAGAAAGAGTATTAAATTGGGGGGGGGGGAAAGACACAGATTTTACCATTTTATTTGTCTTTAAGTATATATATGTACATATATATACTGCCATACAGTACAGTACCTACCTTTTGTAAATGGCTTGTTTTACTTAACATAATGTCCTCACAGTTCCAATTTGTAGCATGAGGCACCATTATTCTTACTGAAGCTAAATGGTATCCTGATGTATGCATGTGCCACATTTTGATTATGCATTCTTCTGTTGATGGACATTTGGGTTGCTTCCACCTCTTGGCTGTTGTGACTAGCACTGTATGAACACGGATATAGAAATCTCTCTCTGAAACACTGCTTTTGATTATTCTGGATCTATGCCCACACACGGCATTGACAGCTGAGGTGGAACCTCCACGCTGTTTTCTATGACTGCACCGTTTTCAATTCCTATCAGTGGGGCCCAAACGGTTCGATTTCTCCACATCCCTGCCAACACTTGTTTTGTTTTGTTTTCTGGTTTTTAAACAGTAGCTACCCTAATGGATGCAATATAATATCTCATTGCAACCTTGATTTGCATTTCTCCAGGGATTAACGGTGTTCAGCATCCTTTCATGTTCGTCAGCCACCTGCACGTCACTGTCAAATGTCCACTTAAGTCCCTTGTCCGTTTTTTTAAATCTGAGTGTTTTTGCTGGTGGTGTTGAGCTATGGAGGTCTATTTTTTCAGAACATCTATCCAATAAGTTGTTGTGACAACTGAAAAAAATCCATGCATACAGGTCATGTAATCTTCCACAGAGCAGTCACTCTGTGGCTTCACTTTTTCGGGATCCTGAGTTAAATAATGCTATGCTAACACTTCTCATGAGGCTGCTTTAAAATTGTGTTATGCAAATGTGAGTTCATACTAAAAGTCCATGCACAAAATGTTTTAATATTTTTCTCAGGGTTTCCACACTTAAATGTATAAATCCTTCCCTCTTTAGACCGAATTCTGTGTCTTAGCTATAATCCCCCTTTTCTCATTTTATTTCAAGTTCTGTCTCAAAAAAAAAAAAAAAAAAGGCAGACAAAATGAATGAGAGCAGGAGTAGAAACAATAGCTAATTTTACTAAGGCAAAGTCAGAATAGGACCCATTTAAAACTAATACAGTGAGAAGGAAAGCCGCAATGGATTACGCTGTTGAAAACTCCATGGAGAGCCTGACTTTCCGTTCCTTCCGAGAATATGAGTGATGCTGAAAGATTAATAACGTTTGGATAACATTAATTACAGTGATGTTATAAACGCTGGTGTTCTGGTTGCCATAACAACCCACTATATGTTGGTTTCCTAATGACATTTCCAACAAGTACTGAGGCAAACAGCCTCACTTCAGAACTCAGGCTGCTGTCACTCAATCGTTCCAAAATTGAATTGTTTTGTTCTTAAAGAGGCAGAATATGTCACCATCTTCGAAAATATTCTTAAAATTGTAGGGAGGAGATGATACACATTCCTATATGATTATAGAGTACTCAGGGAAAGGAAATATATTTTGTTTTTAATATAAAATGAACAGATTTTTAGAGGGAATAAAAGGGGAAAAAGAGAAGAAAAAGGTGAAATTTGGGCTTTGTACTTTTACAAGACTTTTTTTCTTTGGAATTATTTAACAATAAAACCCATTTGAGAAGTGTTTGATTTTATTGATGTCTTAGTTAGGGTTTCATTGCTGTGAAGGGACACCATGACCAAGGAAACTCTTATAAGGACAACATTTAATTGGGTCTAGCTTACAGGTTCTGAGGTTCAGTGTATTATCATCACAGTGGGAGCATGGCAGCATCCAGGCAGGCATGGTACAGGAGAAGCTGAGAGTTCTACATCTTCCTCTGAAGGCTGCTAGCAGAATACTAACTGCCAAGCAGCTAGGACTAGAGTCTTAAAGTCCACCCCCACAGTGACACACCTACTCCATCAAGGCTACACTTGCTAATAGTGCCACTCCCTGGGCCAAGCATATTCAAACCACCACAACTAGTCATTTTTATCTTTTCTCCATTCTCCCTTCTCTTTCTCCCTCTTCCTTTTTTCCTTTGAATGGACTCTTGGAAGCCTTGACCAATCTAGACCAACCCTTTAGGCATTGCTGAGCGGCTATAGGGAGAGAGCACTGGCCACTGGCTTTTTTAGATTAGATTTTGATATTTCTAGAATGTATTAGGTACATAATATCATGCCACTGTCAGAAAGCGTGGCATGCTCCTAACAAATGTATTTCTAAATTCTTGCTCAGCTCACAGGCTACTCTGCTCCTGCAGTCTATCGACTCCCTTCTTCACCAATGAACAGAAATCCCTGATTGAGTCAGAAGGGGCCACCAGAACTATCTCATCCATAGCAGTCGAACTACATCCCTCTCTCCCTGTCTCTTTGCCTGTCTCTGTCTCCCTCTCTCCCACCACCACACCCTTTCTCTCTCTCATGTGTGTGTCTGTATCTATGTGTTGTTGTATGTGTGTGTGTGTGTGTGTGTGTGTGTGTGTGTGTGTGTGTGTGTGTTCCTCTCTACTAAAGCAAAAGCTGGACATTTGAAGTGTAATAGCATTGAAAACAGAATACTGGGGCAGTGGTGGCACATGCCTTTAATCCTGTCTCAAAAACAAACAAACAAGCCAACAAAAAAAAGCCGAATGCTGAAAGCCTGTGGTCACACTGTGCTTCAAGGCTCTGTCCCTCCCTCTCATTCTTCACCAGTACTCAGTCTGTGGATACTTCCCAGACAGTGACACTGTTATCAGCCCAGACCAAGCACAGTCCACAATCTACAAACCCTGCTCCTCATGCATTGCCCATGTCTCCCCTGGATGTGGGGGCTGTGGAGAAGGGGAAACAGTCGGCATTTTTCAGAGAATGTAGAAATAATATAAAACCTACAGAAACTAGTGTGGAGAGACTGGGAGACAGCTCAGCTCAATGGGTCAAGGTGCTGGCAGCCATGCCTGACATCCTGAGCTTAATCCCCAGAATGAGCTTAATTAATGAGCTTAATCTACAAGATGGAAGAAGAAAATCAACTCATATAGGTTGTCCTCTGACCTGTGCACATATGCTGTGTGAACTCCTACACACAAACACACACACACACACACACACACACACACACACACACGCATGCACACTCAGAGACACACGTGTATAAAACAAATAAGTAAAGTTTTTAATTTTAATTTTTTTTTAAAGAAACTAGTCCGGAAGTTAGTCAAGAAATTCTAATTTAGTTGCCATCTATGATCCCGAGCACCTAGGCAGAGCAGCAGTACTCACAATAGCCAGCAGGTGGCATCAACGGACAAGTGCAGAAACAAGGTATGTACAAGCAATGGAATACTAGACTCAGAAGAAAAGGAATTCCTGTCACATGCTAAGACATAGAATACTGAAGACATTACGTTAGATTAAACAAGCCAGGCACAAAAAGTCAGATGTTGCAAGATACTATTTACCTGAAGTATCTAAAGTAATCAAATTCACAGAAATAGGAAAGAGAATGTTGGCTACCACGGAGCGGCTGTGGGGAGAAAGGAGTAATTTTTAAATGGGTTTAGAGTGTCTGTTTTGCATTATGCGAATGTTTGGTAGATCTATTGTATAAAAATGTGAATAGCATTACTGAATTGTACACATAATAATGTAAAATGGCGACTTCTGTATTTTGCTCCTTTTACCACAATGTTTAAAGATTAAACATTAAACTAAAACAATGGGTCACATAAAATTTCATCTGAGGACACATCTCATTTGCCAAATCTATGAAAATAGATCCGTAAGATATGATGGAACTGAAAAATTCCCATAATCCAGCAACTCAGTGGCTGTCATGACATCTTAAGGGTTAGGGGCACAGCTTAATGGTAAAGTTCTTACCTAGAATATTCAACACCCTGTGTTCTGGTCTCAGAACTGAACACAGATATCTCCTATGTTGTGGGATTTTGAAAGATGGCTCAGCAGTTACCAGCACTTTCTGCTCTTTTGGAGGACCCAGGTTCAACTGACACCCTTTTGTGGCTTCATGGGTACCTGCATTCACATGGTACACATACAGAGAAGCAGGTACACACATACACATGAGATAAAATAACTACATTTCCTTTTACTATTTCACTAGCTCAGGTGAGTGCTATGTCTTTCATGTATTGACTGAATAGGGAGCTCACATAGAGTGATCTACTGTCCATGTAAGAATGTCCTACAATGTTTGCGCGCGCGCACACACACACACACACACACACAGTGGGGCTAGAGAGAGGGTTCGCTGATCAAGAGCACTGCCTGCTCTTCCTGCTTTGAATCCCAGCATCAACATGTTGGTTAACAACCATCTGTAACTCCAGCCCCAGAGGATGTGTCACCCTCTGTTGGCTTACCCTGGCATACATGTAAGCAAAACACCTATACAAGAAAAGATAAAGGGGAAAAATTGTCCAGCCACACAGTTTTCAGAGTGTCCCCCTCATTAATCAGCACACAAATGTGTGTGGATATATTCTGGGATCTGGTCTACACATGGAAGTTGAGGCAAGAGTTAACACAACACTTCTCCAAATTGTCCCTACATTCCCTTTAGGACATGAATCCAGCTGGTCTGATGCCCATAGCTAGGAGGGAAACCTTGAATTTTGTTACTAAATTATATGCAGATTTTGGTTAGCACTTCTATAAGATCAAGGTTTATTTTCATATAGAAACAGCATTTTAATTATCATTAAAGGGAGAAGTGAGTATTCCTTTGAGAAGGACTTCACAGTAGAATCACAGGGTTGTTAGGTGTTTATGAAAGTGAGTACAAAGAAAATGACTTAAATAAGCCAACACAGAAAAAGCAGGCTTATACAGAATCATACGGGTAAAACATTTAAGGATTATAAAAATCTAAACTCTCAGGGCAGGAGAGATGGCTCAGTGGTTAAGATCACTCCCTGCACTGGCAGAGAGCCCTGGTTTAGTCCCTGACACCTGCTCACAACCTAATCTGATGCCCTCTTCTGGACTCCCTGTGCACATACGTACTTGCAGGCAAAACAGCTCATAAGATAAATATAAAGCTTAATTTGTAAATTCTCTCCCCTCCCCATTCCACTGATGATAAAGACATCCCGCAAAGGTTTATGTATATATCCTGTGGTTTTGCACTATCCCCTGACTAACCTAAAACTACAGACACCCTGGGGTTATGGATGTGTTCTTACCATTACTATTACGGATCAGCCCTCAGTGAGGTTTTCTTGGGTTAAGGATCAGGATCAGGCTCAAATGGTCTCAAATGAGGTTTTTGTTAATCCCATCAGTCGGGAGTAAGATCACTACCACAATTTAAAACCAAATCTTAAGCAATCTTTAATTAAATACTGGCCAGGTGGATGGGCTCTAGCTAAGTCCATCTTGGGGGTTTCCAGAAAATGGCCATGAATCATACCTTTCAGAGGCTTAAAAAGGCAAACCTTCAAGACTATTCTATTTTTCATGAGAGATGAGCATAAATCCAGACGTATTTCCTGTCTATGAATACTCTCTTACCTACCACATCCAACCAGGGGTGAGAGTACATCCTGAGGTATTTCCTGCCCACGAGCCTCCCACCCACATGTGATCAACCACATCCGGTGCAGGTGAATGAAACTTGTTTAGGGGAATGAAAACATCAGTAGCCTCCAGTGTTTAACTTTAGTTCTCACACTATGAGGGGGAGTAGCTACAAGGAAGCGTTGGGTCCATCTGGGCAGGTATGCGCCTGCCATGTAGCGCCACATCCATACGGAAGCAACAACAACTTTGAATGTGAGGGCTACACCCACAGTCCAAGCTCTTTAACCTCTACCTTCCTCCCTACCAGTTCAGCTGCTCCCTCCACTTATTTTATTTTATTTTGCCTTTATGTGTGTGTGTATGTGTGTGTGTGTGTGTATGTATGTGTATATATACATATACGCATATATATGCATATGTATATGTATATATGTAGCCCAACACTCATCCCCAGTATTCTATGTAGCTGAGGATGACCTTAAACTTCTGCCTCTGTCTCCCAAGTACAGGGATGCCATGCATGTTCCGGCACACCAGCTTACTTGCTTGCTACTTTGGTTCTGGACTTTTCTGAGTTTCTCTTGTTGGCTGCTGACTTTGATACATCTGGCTGAATCTCTGAATGGTCTTCCCTTCTGGGCAGATACCCACTATTAGATCTATTTTAAATATGATTGCCTTAGGCCAAGTTACAAATTCCCAATCAGTAGCTCACAAGCAGTCATCAGGATCACTTGACAGGGGGCCTGCTGCTGGGCTCCAGAGGTAAAATCTGCATATGTCCACTACTGCATCGATCACAGCTGAGTGCAATTGTTTCTTCACGGTCTAGTTCCCTGCAGGACACTAACCCTAAGACCAGTAATGGCATCTTCCTCTTCACATCTCCAGCACAAAGCTGGGGCCTGGTAGGCTCTCAGTATAGCTCTGTCAAAGTTAACTGAACTGACAGTAAAAGCAGACAGCCAAATCTGAATTCCAGGGATGACGTTTCTCTGCAGCTCAACTGGGGCAAATTACTTGGCCTTTCTGAACCCTCTCCTTCTATGTAGGAAGGTCTTTGTTGCAAGCCACAGAAATCCATTGTTACAGAATTCTTCTCAGATAACAGAATATAAATGCACTTACTAATTTACAATACAAAAGACCTTCATGATAAATATTAAATAAGATGTCAGCATACACTTCCCCTCTCTGGCTGTACCTCTGCCATGCATTGTAACTATGTGCAAATATGTGGTCCTTCCCATCAGAGGGTAATTTCTCAAAGAATGGGATCTGGGCTTCCCTAACTTCTGTACCCTTCTCTCCTCCTTTGCTAAAGCTCTGCACAAATTAATAGTGTGAAAGGCCATCACACTTAGCTACCACTTGTACTTAAAATCTTCACATTAGGGTTTTTTGTTGTTGTTTTGCTTTACAAATTAAACACAGGATGCATGAAGCACCACACATACATTAAATTCAAATCTATCTGCGACAATTCAGAGTACTGAACAGTTTCTCAGAGCAAATGAAATCGAGGCTCACGGGGATCCCGTCTTTCAGTGTATGTCTCCATCTACTGCATTTACAGGAGAGTTGCTCGCAGCACCTTCCCTCTCAGAGTGACTTTCCCCAGCCTCTTCTCTCTGTGGACAGTCAAGCTGCAGCCCTGGGATACGAGTGTATATCCTCAGCATCCACTAGAGGGCAGACTAGCGTCTCTTGCAGAGTACTTGCCCCAAAGGGCAAGACAGTCTAGAGGAAACAATAATAAACCAGTTGTAACCGGGTTTGTTACCAAATGGAAAAATACATGCTGGTATGTCCAGATTTGCATTTCGTATTCCTTTCGCTAGATATGCGATCCTTCGGCTCAGCTTTCTTCTTGTTTTCTATTTCCTCCTTCCCAGTCTTTCTCCTTGGATTGCAACAAATAGGCCTTTTTTTTCCCTTTGAGAAGCTTAACCCACAAAAACAAATCAGGAGGTAACACAAACACTGCATAATCTTTAGTGAAGGTTTGATGGCTGAGGTTTCATTTGGGTTTCTCTTAAAATAATAAAGGCTGGTTTTTCTCAAGTTTTCATGTATTAAACAGCTAGCCAAGATGAAAAGGGAGACAGAGATTCAAAGAAACAAAATAAGAACGAACAACGAGTGGGAAGGGGATGAGGGGGTCCGTTATAGAGGGAGTACAGAGAATAAACAACTGCTGAAAGAGAGTCTCAGGAAAGAAGTTGATCTGAGAGGCCTATCGGTCCGTGCCAAGTGATCCCAGATATCAGCTCCAGACAGTCAGATGCCCAGGGATGGAACTTCAGCAAGCTGCTTCCTCATCTGGAGTGAAAGTGACTTGGACTAGATAATCTTCTAATTCAAAAGTGGGTCTGTGCCAAATGAGGGAAAGCATGGGGTGGGTATGAAGAGAACTCTGGGAGACTCTGAGAAAAAACAAACAAACTGAGTGCAAAGCCAGAATTACCTACCAGCACACCTGCTTGCAGACACAGTACGTGCTCCCAGATAGAACTCCACCTCTACTTTCCCCTTGACTTCCGATCTACTACTGCAAGCCCAGGGCAGGAGGGAGACGTCTGAGCCCCAGGAACCACACAACAACTGGGGTGGTATAAGAGAACTGGTGTGGGCTGAAGCTCTGAAGGAGACATTTTCAACCCTAAATGGCAAACTTCAAGAATTCTAACAAGAACTTGCTCTAGCCTGGCTAGGGAAATATACGCCCCTGGGGACTGGGTCGTTCTTCTGTCATGCGTGGCTTGAGCTGAGCTGCAGTAGTCCGTGTGAACATTATATGACATTTAGGAAAAGCCAGAATCTCTTGATCTTGCCTGCACTGCTGCAATTACACTAATCTCATATCACCCTAATAATCAACCAGGCTGCAGTTTCAAGGCTAATACTGTTCTCTAACATCATGATAACCGATTAATTACTGTTTACCAAGCTCACATGTTCACGTTACTATCTGAGAGCTGTCTCCACATAATCACTGTGATAGAGTTTCCACCCCTTAAAGGTAGATTACTTATAGCCAGCATCCTTATAGATGTAAAATATTACCTTTTTTTTTACACATAAAATATATATAAACTACTGCAAGTTTGCTTCATCTGCAGTCTCAAATATGTACCACTAGGGGTGATGCTAACTATTTAGATGGTCACTCAAGGGCTCAATTCCAAAATGCAGGTTCCTAGGCCTTGCAGACTAAGAATTTTCTGAGTAGGAGGTTGTAAAAATTTGCCTTTTAAATAAATCTCCTGAGTGAATTTGAGGCATGCTGTCAGATACCAGTAATTAAACTCTTTTTAGCTGATGTAACTGCCCTGATCTCTCTCTACAGAAAAATTACCATCAAAACGAAATCCACATTTCTTACAGCAGGCCTCAAGTCCCTATGAGATTAAGACTTAATCAGCTCTGCTAGCCCCTCTGATGCTCTTCTCTTGCTGTTCTTCAGAGAAACCTCGGAGCTTTAGAGCAAACTCATTCCTCATCTCTTGCCCCCATGCTCAGGACTGACTTCTTTCTCTTCTCTTATGACTCTGATCACCTATCACCTCTCCAGAGACACTTTTCCTCCTACCTGTTGTCAGACCTGCCAATGGCAGCTGGTGGAAAGAAGGCATGGGATCCTAGGGAAAGACAAGATTAATGCAGACCCTTTCGTAGCCTCCAAGCTGAGGCTCAGTGTGTGTGGTGTATGAATTAATGAATAGACATTTATTTTAACGGGTAAAATAAATCTAAGTGAAAATCGCAACTCTTTCTAAATTAATTCAGTTAATCAATGGTTTCTAAATATTTCTTTTCGTTTTGTGTATATGAGTGTTTTTGCCTGCATGTTTGTATGTTGCACCTTGTGCATGCTGTGGGCAGAGGCTAGAAGAGGACATTTGGATCCCGTGATTACAGATGATTTTGAGATAGCATGTGGGAGCTGGGAACCATATCTGGGTTCTCTGTAACTAACTGAGCATCTTTGCAGTCCCATATTCAGTGGTTTTTTTAAACTTTGCTCTCCACATACAGTTCTTATCAAACCAGTAGTTTTGTGTGCCATGTAGTATGCCAATCACTGATTTAAGGACAAGCTTCACAACACAAAAAGGAAAGTTTATTCCCAAGCAGCCCAGTGCCCAATAGAAGGGCAAGACTCAGTCCATCTTCCTAAGGATAGCATTTAAGATAGCACTAGGACGAAGTAAGGTCGCTTCAGGTACAGGGAGAGGGGACTGGCGAGAGGTAAAGTCATCAGGAATCTGAGCACACAAATGAAACTTTATGACACAATGTGAGGACAGAGCTTTGGGTCTGCTAACATCGAAAGACACCTGCACAAGCCCTCACAAAGTCAGTGGTTCCAACAAAAGCAAACTTCAAGCCCTGAAAAGTAAATCCAGACAACTATGTCCCATAGGGTTGATCTACGCCTAAGCTAGTGAAAGAGACTAATAACATCTGCTACTCAGCTGTATTGGCCTCCAAACTTTAAACTCATCTAAATGAAAGCAAGCCAAGCTTGAAAGTTGGCCTTTCCCTGGGATTCAGTCACACACTACCTATTGGTTTTAACCAGTGACAGACCACGTACACACATCAGTGGTCTCAATAGTCTATATTGCTGGTAACAGTAAAGCTGTCTTGGTTTGTGTGAGTATATCCTATAATGTTTGCACAATAATGAGATCTAAGGACATACCCCTGTCATTATGCTCTGTGACTATGTACCCATCTTTCACACTGGCCATCTTTGTCTTGCCTCCCGGGAATAATTTTCAACAGGAAACTAAGGAGAGACACACCATAAAAGAGCGCTTCCAAATGTTCACTGTTGTATGACTTTAAAGCTGTGTGTTCGACACACTTCATCATAATATTAATTATCTCATCAATAATCATTTTACTAGAAAGATAGGCTTAAGAAAAACTCCAATAAGATCTTCTGGCATCATCCAAGCCTAACACAGAGCCAATAGAAGCATCAGCTATAAGTGAGAGAAAGGGAGAGAAAAGAAAGTGGAGTGTTATCATCCCCGCCCCTCCCTGTAGGTGGCCAATAGCTGCCTCCTCCATACCTAAGCCCCCATCTGAGTCAAGCGGCCTTCTATAAACTAGTCCTCTCCAGGTCCTGGCAGCTGTCCACTTCCTCGGCTCTGTAGATCTGAGCTTATCAGTGGTCCCACTATTGCTGGCTCTGGGATGTTTCCCTCAGTGCTTCCAACACCCTCGTTCATCTTTCTTGAATCATGCCTTTTGCTTAGGCTATAACTTACTAACTATTTGCCTTGGCCTCTGAGGGGTTTGCTGTTATTGCCTTCTAGTGGGAAATAGACTCAGAGAAACATGGCTTCTGAGGAGGCTGTTGACACCTGTTTCTAACAACTAATATACCACTTCGTCTGGCTTCTGAGTTATCGTCCCCTCATTTCCAGAATTTTCCTCCACTGCTTCATTGACGCTGAGCAGAGCCTCTGCCTCAACAACACTCCCCAGAAATCTTAACAGTATGAAGCTCTCTACTAAAAAGTTCTAGGATTTTCTTTTAGGGTAGTTGTATTTTAAGCATGTGGGGGGCTTAAAGAACCAGGTACTAAATATTCTTAAAGATGACTCTCCAATACCACCTGTCACCCTATTTATTCTCACCTCCCCAGGAGCGACACTGCTTCAGGCAAGGCTGGTTGTGTGACCAAAATGTCAGCAACTGGGAAGCCCATAAATAGCAGCAGAGAGGACAAATAGGATGACTCAGTAAAGCCCTTTGAGTCAGGCAGGGACTTAATTACAGGGCACTAAACCCATCATCACTGAAGTCATCCCAGGACCTCATCTGGCCAACATCATGCATCTCACTTCCTTTGAAGATGCATAGTCCATCCTCCTGGCTACCATCAGAAGATGAAGTGCACAGACCAGAGGGCTCCTGTAAGCTAATCATTGGTGTCCTTGACAATTGGCCCCTTTCTGAGACTGGTGGGTGCTCACAGCATTAGCTAGCATCTACCTAGACCCTAGCTCGAGGTGCTTTCTTCTGTGGGACAGACACATCACTTCAGCTCCCTGCTTCCATCTCCGCTGTCACAAAGTCAGGAAATCTTGTCTAGCTATAGGCCTGTTATAAGGATCAAAATCAACTTGGCCAACTTCATGACATCATGACAAAGGAAAACTATAGCCATGAAAGGAAGATCAGTGGATCCCAGCTCAGGGATGAATAAATAGGTGAAAACACTGAGTAGGTAGGTCAAGGAAAGAATTCCAGATGAAACTACAATGGTGAGCGCTGATAAGCACATCTGTCAAGACCCATACAGAAGAGCAAACCCTAATGCAGACTATAGATTTCAAGCATACATTAATTAAACATAATAATCTGTTTCATTGTGATAGTTTTACACAAGTATGTAATTGATTTTAATCTTATTTTCCCACTATTACCCTCTTTTTCCCACTCCATGAGTCCATGTCCCCTCCCCAATTACAGGCAATGGGTTTTATCTAAACGTATCAACCTTGGCTCATGCATTGTAACAAGTATACCACAGTTAACGGGAGAAGGAAATAGTAGGAACTGGGGAAGGAGAGGACAGGTATGAGGGAGTCTCTGTGTACTTTACATAAACTGAACAGTGCTTGAGAGTACAAATCCTCTGGGGGGAAACCGAGTTTTGGATAAGATGCATGAAAGTGCTTTTTAAGACCAGCACCTAAATGATCTGAAAGAACTCGATTCCCTCTGTTCATTCAGACATTTGCTAAGTATGTCCTGCATCACAACAAGCCCCAAGTTACATCCGGATGGCTTGTCATTGTAATGTAAGGTCTGTCGAAGATGCCCACCTTCACTGATAACTGAAGAGCTTCCACAAAACTTAAGCCATACCACCAAGAGTCTGCCTCTTTAAAACTGCCCAGAAGGGCTGAGGAAGATGGGTCAGTTCATAAAGGGCCTGCTTCTAAAGCATGAAGTTAAGTTGAGGCGGGCATGTTGGAACACAGCTGTAACTCTAGCACGGGGAGGTGGGTGTTGGTCCTCCGGGCTTGCCAATCAACCTGTGAGTGTTGAGTTCACTGAGAAAGGCTATCTCCAAAGCTGAGGTGGGGAACACTGTAAGAAGATGCAGGACATTGACCTCTGGCCTCCACATGCATGTACACACACACACATAGAGAGACAGACAGACAGACAGACAGACAGACAGAAAGACGACTGCTCAGAAATGTTATCCTGCAATAACCTTAAACATTGTGCTTTTTTACCTCCATCTCTGACTCACACCCTGCCTTGTATTTAGCACCTGTATTTGATTACAGTCACATTTTTCAGCAGTGACAAAGCCAAGAGAAGATGTAGGTCAGGATTAGTGTCAGTTAGGTTGGAAGGAAACTTTCTTCCTTTTAAACTGGAGAATGTCTGCAATAGGCAGGGCTTCGCACAGTGTCTTGCTGGAGGGCTTTATCAGGAGGGTGACTACGGCTGAGTCAGCTACGAGCCCCACCCCCAAGCCCTGTGAGATTCACACAAGTTACAGAGGCAGAAAGGGGAGGGGTGGGGTCAGAATTAGCCACAGGAACATAATAATGGAGGGACAGGGGTTCATACTCGGAGCAAAAGTTGCTGAAAGCTGTCCTCAGGCCTTGCCCTGTAGACTAGGCAGCTGAGTTCAGCCAGTTTATTCTTGGATAATGGTGGTCAATTGCATTCCTCCCTGGGTAATACATGTATTTTTGACAAGAGCCTTCAAAGCATTTGACAAAGACTTTCGATGTTCCTGCACTGCAACTGTTGGAACGCTGTACTCGTAGCTATTAATAGACTTACTATGACCAAAAGAAATGCAGTCTGTGGTCAAATACCTAGGAAATGCCACACACGACAGACTCCTTTGTGAACAATTAAAATGGGCACTCCGTCTTAAAGGCTCTATGCAGCTGCCACTAAGAAAACCACTTAGCTTCATTTAACTCCACCATTGTCCACATTTGAGTATTAAGTGATTTGCAGAATAGTATACTTAATAACATTTCTTTGAATTCTCGAATGGGAAAATTTGACTTCAGTGGAGGAAGGAAGTGGTTGTGGAAGCTAGAGCCACCACGACATGATTCTGGAAGGTTCTTATGAGGAAATAATCTCACACCTGCCTTTCTGGTTCACAAGAGAGTATCATGTATCTCACATCAGCTCTCCCAGTTCCCCACCGATGAGTATCCCATGCGCTTCACACGAGGACAGTGAACACATTTGCCAGTATCTTGTGCTCACAACTGTTCCACAGGATGCACATTAGATCCTGTTATCACTGGGTATATTGTAAAAGAACTCCCAGCCAGAGCCGTACACAGTATGAGGTGAAAAACAAAGAGAAGCAGATGTTAGAAAGAGCAAAACAGACAACAGTCTGTTTGGTTTGGTTTGTCTGTCCTAAACAGGACTTCTCTGCGTAATGGCCCTAACTGTTCTGAAACTCACTTTGTAGACCAGGCTGACTTCAAACTCACACCCGAGTGCTAGGATCAAAGGCATGGACCACCACATCCAGCGAGAACAGAATCTGATACAAGGAAACAGAAAAACAAAGCAGACTTGGCGCACCTTGCCTCGTTCTCACTTATGCTTTGTAGACCTCTGTGCATTTAGACTCTGAGTTTCTAATAAATGATCCTGGAAAGATGGAAGACTTTGAATACTAATAAGATAAACAGCGTGTCAGAGAAGAAAGTCGTCTGTGCTACACAAACTGAAAGAAGTTACTGCTGGGGGGGTTGCTCTTTGGTGTAATCCTTGAGGGTACAAAATCACTCCCTATTTCAGAGTACAGAATGTCTGACGCACCCCCTGCCCCAAGTCTAGCTAAGGAATGCAGACAATGGGTTTGCCATAGAGGATGAGAGCAAGTTCTGTCTGCGTGCATGCAAGTCCCTACTCAGAAGGGCCCCACAGCTGTCTGCCCTTGGTCCTGGCAGGGGCAGGAGCTTTACCAAGAGGGAGTTTGCTATGAGCAGAATGAGGCTGGGCTGCCACTCCCTTGGAGTCTAAAGGAGGGTGAAGAATTTCTGAGACACCCAGAGGCCAAAACCCAACTGGTAATAGAAGGGAAGAAACCAGAGCATTTCCCGTTTCAGTAGCAAGCCATATCAGAACATTGCTCTTTGAGGCCTTCATCTCCCTGGAAATCCCTGGTTTCAAGCAGACTTTCTTGTGCAGAGTAATGCCCAGGAAAAACTGGATGTGAGAGACTGGGGAGATAACTCAGTGGTTGAAAGCATTTGCTCTTGCAGAAGATCCATGTTCAGTTCCCAGCATCCATACAGTGGCTCACAACAATCTGTAATTCCAGTTCCTAGGGAGACTTCTTCTGACTTCCACAGGTACCAGGCAGGCACATGGTACACATACATACATCAAGGCAAAATACTCATATATAGGTATATATATACAATATGTATTTATATAAAATATAAATATTTAAAGATATATTTGGTTTTAAGAATATTGTTGTACAGAGACTATTGTGTGAGATCTCAAGCATAAATTCCACAAGAAAAGTGACACATATCCAAACTATAGATGCCTCATAGGACACCATAAACAATGATAATGTTCAAAGACAGACCAAGACAAGACTGTCCCGTGCAGTGATTTCAGGAGCATGAAAGCATGTGGGACAGACTTGCTATAGAATCTCAGCTGGCCATTTAATATCTGTGCAAGCTGCTAAGCGTTAACGGACTGCGAGGCACCTCAGCTTGCTTCCCTGGGAAGCAAGACTGAGAATCTTACCTTCGCATAGGGACTCAATGTAATGACATGTAGATATAGTTAATGTAGTGCCTGGCACACACTAAGCTCTCCATATATACTGCTGCACTTGTAAGAGTCAGATTTCGCTCCAAGACTGGCAAAGACGTAAGAGGCAAACAGACAAGCAGATAGGAGAAGAGGTGAGGAAGGAGGCCATGTTCAGCTCTCCTGTAAGTTGATGGAACGTCTGTGGGCACTGGGGCATAGTTGAGAGGTACAATGCTTGCCTTGATTTTGTCTCCAGCAGTGTCGGTTCATCCCAAAAGCTGCTAAGGAAAAATATAACTATAACAGGAAACTTGAACTGTTCTCCGCCCAAAATACCACTGTGTACTTGAGTCCTTATCATGGCATTGAGCTGGTATAGCCAGCAGGCCCTCAGGAAATAGGAAAACAAAGTGAGGTTAAATTTGGAGTGAGTAACGTTACAGGGATTATAACCAACAGCCTTTTATAAACAGTGGCCAACTGTGCTTTTTGTCATCAAGTGAACGTTTTATGACTGTTAACTACTTCAATAATCTTAAATAGATTCCCGACTGTCTGCACTTCTCAAAATGTGTTCCCAACACACAGGGTCGGAGCAAAATAGACAAACCAGACCCTTCCCCATGTCCCCTATACTACAGGAAGCAGAAGCTGGGCAGTGGGGTGGAGGCCTGCCCCTAACCTCCCAGTCCCCTTCATTCTGGCGTGCCACTGAAACACCCGCAGCTGCAATCAGCCCGTGGGACAAAAGGGAAACCCTCAAGGATGTTTTTATAAAACACAGTTATAAGCTCAATGAATGCACTTGCTTACTAATGGGATTTTTTTTTACAAGAAGAAAATAAACGAGAAATTAGCCCAAATTTCCCCCAGACAGATGTTTTAAAGAAATCCAAGCCATCTAAAATGCTACTTAGAATGTTTTTTCTAAGTTAAAGCAAAAAAAAAAAAAAACAGCAAAATTGTTCTTAGTTAAATGCTTAATGATAATTATCACCAATAATTATGTTGAGTAAATCTACACGACAGTGGAATTACTTTTTGCATAGTGTCTGAGTATATTTATCAGTCATTAGAGTCCAAAAATTAAAGTACCAACACAGTAGGCTGATTTTATAGAAGAGAAAGAGGCCAGTTTTACCTTTTTATTATTTTATTAGAACCCCATATTGCCATGTCTTCTCTCAACCATATTATTTTGTATATGACAAAATGCCCCTAACCAAAGAATATAATCCTTAATTAATACATTAAGCACAGGGAAATAAACTCTGCTAATGATTCTGTTACATCCCAGTTTCTAAGAAAATAGGGTGGACATAAGCCTATGTATGGGCCTTGAGGATGATGTTTCCACGTATTTAAGAGAATGAAGGACTTTCTCCTTCCCTTCCATCCCAGGCACTTGGGGAACCACAGGTCATCATGCAGACATGGCCAAGTCCAAGAACCACATCACACACAACTAGTCCTGAAAGTGGCATAGAAATGTCACCAAAAAAGCAAATGTCACAAAGCTATGAGTCAGTCTCTTAAGAGTCAACCTCGAGCTCCTCAGGAACGAGCCTTTGCCAAGAAGCACAAAAAAAGGACTGAATGCGCAGGTGAGCCATGCGAATGCGCAGGTAAGCCATGCGAAGGCAGCAGATGCCATGCTGAAGCCTCCAAGGCCCTGGTGAAGCCCAAGGAAACTCAACCCAGCCACTGCCTTGCTTTTACTCAGCCCATGCTTGTGAATCAGATGTGGCTACATGAGTGTACTGGCTGGTTTTATGTGTCAGCTTGACACAAGCTGGAGTTGTCACACAGAAAGGAACCTCCCTTGAGGAAATGCCTCCATGAGATCCAGTTGTGGGGCATTTTCTCAGCTAGTGATCAAGGGTAGGAGGGCCCACTGTAGATGGTGCCATCCCTGGGCTGGTAGTCCAAGGGGTTCTATAAGAGAGCAAGCTGAGCAAGCCAGGAGAAGCAAGCCAGTAAGTAACATCCCTCCATGGCCTCTGCATCAGACCTGCTTGAGTTCCAGTCCTGACTTTCTTTGGTGATGAACAGCAGTGTGGAACTATAAGATGAATAAACCCTTTCCTCCCCAACTTGCTTCTCATTCTTGATGTTTGTGCAGGAATAGAAACCCTGACTATGGACAAAGGTCACAAACTCTGCCAACCAAAGGCCAAGGCTCAAACCAAGGCCAAAACTGTAGCTCTATCTCAGGCCCCATGGAAAAGGCCACTGTGAAGACAGATGGACTGGGGACTCCTACACGTACTCTGCACACACTGTTTGCAAAAGTTTGGTGTCCCAAACTATACAAAGAACCTTGAGGCTAGACCTGCTGTTTGTTTGTTTGTTTGTTTGTTTAAAAAGAAGTGAAAGCTGGCTTGCATCAGCTATTTGATGAAAGAGTCCCACCAAAACTTGCTGAAGAACGCAAAACACATCCTCAGAGCGTGTTTCCATTTGTATATACAGAATGGTATCAGCTGAAGAAAGCGGGACCCAAGAGGAAGTTGCTTATACTATTCAGAAGGGGGAGAGTATTTTAAAATGCAAGCTTAATTTTTATTTATTTATTTATTTTGTTTTTCAAGAAAGGGTTTCTCTGTGTAGCCCTGGCTGCCCTGGAACTCACTCTGTAGACCAGGCTGGCCTCGCACTCAGAAATCCACCTGCCTCTGCCTCCCAAGTGCTGGGATTAAAGGCGTGCACCACCACCGCCCGGCGCTTAATTTTTTTTTAAAGATTTATTTTATTTATATGAGTACACTGTAGCTGTTTCCAGACACACCAGAAGAGGGCATCAGATCTCTTTACAGATGGTTGTGAGCCACCATGTGGTGGCTGGGAATTGAACTCAGGACCTTTGGAAGAGCAGTCAGTGCTCTTACTATCTGAGCCATCTCTCCAGCCCCACAAGCTTAATTTTTTTATTTTATTTTTTATTTGGGTTTTTTTTGTTTGTTTGTTTATTTGTTTGGTTTGGGTTTTCTTGTTTTGTTTTTTGTTTTTACGAAACAAGGTTTCCCTATGTAACCCTGGCTGTCCTGGAACTCAGGACAGGCTGGCCTAAAACTCAAGAGATCTGCCTGCCTCTGCCTCTCCAGCCATGTGTCACCATCACCCACTTAAAGTGCTATTTTTGATCAAAGTAGGCTACCAGTACAATAAGACACAAAAGAATTTGGATTCCCAGACTACAGTAAACGGAGTGTGGGTCACATAAAATACTGAGCTCCAGTTAGTCTCACCTGGTCACTAAGTGGAAATATTTCCCAGAGTCCTTCAGTCTTTGCTCGTTTAGCCACATGAGTGAGTTTTCACCTTGACATCATGACACCTTCAAACCTATTCTAGGGAAATTGTGCACTAAGTGACGTTTATTTGTAGACGCATTAGGATTTTGTGCTAAACATCAGAGTGTGTGACCTATATTCAGACACTAGCTACTGACACTTTCTCCCAGGACAAGGACAGTCAGCAGCAGCAGCTCTGACGTTTCTGAAGCGCGGAGCTTCACTTTCTAAAGAAGAACTTATTTTTCTGCTAAATGCTAATTTTATACTTTCTAGAAAAGCATTTTGGCTCTGCCTTCATTTTTTGGTTTCAGGCCTCATCTTTAACAGCTGAGCCATCACTCTGGCCCGTGGGTTCTGCCTTTAAAAACAAACCTGGGGTTAGGGAGATGATCCGTGGATAAAGCCTTTTGAATCACCAGAACTCAGGAAAAGCTGAAGGCCCAGAGCCCACATCCATAAGCCTGTTGATCCCAGGGCACAATGAATGAATGGTAGAACCAAGAGAATCTCCTGACGTTCTGGGACCAGCTGGGCTGGTGGACAGAGGCGAACCACAAGACACCCTGTTTCAGCCAAGATGGAAGATGAAGAACCAACACCCAAGACTGTCCTTTGACCTGCATTCCTGCACTGTAGCTTGTGTGTGCCTGTACACACATGCACACACATACCATACACACATGAAGAAGGAGGAGAAAAATCTTTTTAAAAGAGGTTAAAAAAAAAGTTCAGGAAATCAGTTAAAGGGACTTGAAATTATAAAGATTTTCCAACTGCTGACTAGGATTTATTTTATTTTATTTTAAATAATCTTTAATCTTTTTTTACAGTCCCAGTCATTATACCTCTCCTAGTCCACCTTCCGACAGTTCCTCATCGCAATCCTCCTCCCCCT
>NW_022196914.1:67438458-67461342 GCF_008632895.1 Mastomys coucha | reverse complement strand
TCTCCAAGAGAATGTCCCCACCCCACCCTCCACCCTGCCATGCCTCCCCTCCCCACTCCCTGGGACCTCAAGTCCCTCGAGGATTAGGTGCTTTTCTCACTGAGGCCAGACCTGGCGGTCATGTGCTGTATATGTGTCGGGGGCCTCATATCAGTTGGTGTATGCTGCCTGGTTGGTAGTCCAGTGTCTGAGAGATCTCAGGGCCAGGTTAGTTGAGACTGCTGGTCTTCCTATGAGGTCACCCTCCTCCTCAGCTTCTCCTCAGCCTTTCCCTAATTCAACTACAGGGGTCCCCAGTTTCTGTCCATTGGTTGGTTGTAAAAGGATAGCATCTGCATCTGTCTCAGGCTAACTAGGATTTTAAATACTAATCCTTGTCCCACAATTGATCTCATATAAGTTGGCCCAGAAGTAGGAGTCTAAGGATCATCCTCCACCTCAAATGTCAGTGTCCTCTCCAAGTCTCAGCATGTGTTTGCCTCAAGCACATCAGCTGAGCTCATCTTGGACTAGAGCTAAAGTTGTAGAGACCAGTATCAGCTCAGGACACCACAAGGCCAGTATCAGGCCAGGACACCCCAAGGCCAGAATCAGCTCAGGACACCCCAAGACCAGGTTCTCAGCAAACAGGGACAAGACAAAGACAGGAGACAGAGGACGAAGAAGAAGGGGAAAGGAACAAGGGAGCGGGGGCAAGGGTATTTGTACCAGAGAACAAAGGACTGCCTCTGGATAGAGAGGAGGCAAGTTTAGGTTTATAAAAGTACAAGGAAAAGCCCCGTGTTAAGATGAGTTTAATTTTAATTAAGCATATTAGGTGAGTCAAGGGAGCTTTTGATTGCTAAACTTCAGTTCTTTGATAGCTGGGTCTTGGTAGTCAGCCTGAGGAGGAGGAAGTGGCCAAATAAGGCTGGCTAATTTTAAGAAAGTAATCTAATGTTTTTTTTTTTAACAAGGCAGAGGGAATGGGGGGAAGGCAAGGCCTGCCAAAGCCATGTTTGCCATCCTCGGACTGCCTAGAGACCCTTCAAAAGCTACAAGCAAATCCTGGGAGAAACCCAGTTGGATATACAGCCTCAGACAAGCTGAGCCAGAAGCAAGGGAGGCCGGACATGCAATATCTTTTTGTTGTTGTTGTTCTTGTGTTTTTCCTCTCATTTGTAAATGTTTCGTTGTTGTTATAATATCTGTGTCACAGGGTATGTGACAATCTATCAAGGGTGTCACTACCATGGGAACTTACATCTGAGTGTACAGTAACAATGTTTTAAATAAAGCCAAGATCTATTGGTGCCATGCAAAGCTTTGGTAGAACCTAAGATTCCAAAAATAAAGAATATCCACCCTGTGAACATGGTTTTTCATGTTTTTAAAATGTTTCTTAGAAGGCCGGTGTTTGACATTTTTACGTACTTAGAATTTTTCATTTCTAAAGCAGACTAAAAATACTTAACTGATATCATGCCATGTTTAAATAGTTAATTCATACCCAGAACATAATTGTTTGAGAATTTGCCTTCATGGCTTTAATGGAATCGAACTCAATGATATTAAAACCAATAGCCATTCTTCAGCACACGAAGCCATTCGGTGGATTAGACACTACACAGCACACCTTCTGCCTTTCACGCTGACTCTGAAATGGCTTAGCACAGTTCTGGCTCAGCTGTGACCTCTGACCCCTAGCCTGACATATTTGGAGGGTTTTGTAAATGGCAGCAGAGCCTGCCTGCTACCTGATAACATCTGACTCCTCAGGGCTCCTATTGCAGCTCTTTGGGGTGCTGTCTCTTTTCATAGGAAGGTATCACTGTCAGGCTGACTTTTGCAGATAATGTCCCTAGAGGACAATAAAACAAACTTATGTTCTCACAGCAGCCATTATAAATCCACTGCACACATCACTGATGTCCTAGGACTCCGGTATGGCCTCCTAAATCAGGGTCTACTGTCTGAGATTTCCCATGCCCTGAATTCTTCCAAACTGTGCATCTGCATGACTTTTGACAACGTCCATTCAACAAACACTACTGAGCACCACATCTCTATCTACTAAATAAAGCAAACCATACTTGTGTTCATAGTTCCATTAACCAGCCTCATAGCTTCAAGGTATCAGTTAAAGATATAAATGAAAGATATATATAGATATAGATATAGATATAGATATAGATATAGATGCTTCCTAACAGTACTGTATACTTTTTGTGACTTTTCACTTACATTTGACACTCTGCAAAATTCTACTACTAGATGTTGTCTCTTGTAAAACTCAATCTACAAACTTGGCAAGGGGCTTGTTTTGTGGTTGTTGAGACAGGGTCTCAAGGAATCCAGGCTAGCCTGGAATTCTTTATGTAGCTAACCTTGAATTTCTGATCCTCCTGCCTCTACCTCCCAATTACTAGAATTACAGCCCTGGACCACACTATGATCAGTTTTATTTTTTAATTGTGCAATGGTGATTGATGATGATGATGATGATGATGATGATGATGATGATGATGATGATGATGATAATGATGATGATGATGATGTTGCCGCTGTTGTTGTTGTGAGTGGGGTTGCATGTGTGCCGTGACACATTTGTAGAGGTCAGAGAACAATTTCAGGAATATGTTCTCTTCTTCCACGTTGTGATCTGGGCGTCAAACCCAGGTCATCAACTTGTGCAACAAGTGTTTTTATCCACTGAGCAACTGGCGCCTCTGGAGCCACACTCAGTTTAAGATTGTGCTGGGGGTTGGAGAGAGTAGATAGGGCTTCCTACCCATTGTGAACGGAGCCACCTCTTGCAGCCCCCAAATTTGACCCTGACTTGCATTGTTTGGGGATCATCTTACCTGGTGCAACAGATAAAGGAATAGCAGAAGAGCTGGGATCGAGGGTGCGGTGCGCTCTGGTGGAGATAGACCAGCAGCCCAGACACTCGGTTCCTCCACTAAACATAGCCGGGTGAGGTCGGATGACACCTCTGGACAGCAGGGACCAGTCATCCTGGAGGCTGAACCTGTGATTGACACACTTGCAGGATCTGTCAACATCTGCACTCAGACCCGGGAAGGCCTTGCTGTTCTCATGGGTCTGAGATACCCGGTCCTTGACATCACCACACTCATGTCTACAACATATATTCATTCATTTTCTTCTTCCTGCCCGCACAAATTTGCATTTTTTAAGCTGGTGATTACCTGTTCTAGTTTTCTCTCCCTCTCTCTTTTTTTCCCTAAATGAGGCACTGGAGCCCGGAGCAGCGACAGCTCACACATTCGGTCACGTGGTACATGGGAGAACTGTGCTCATCATTCTCTCCTGTTAGGCCCAGTGCTCCTTCTCCTTGCCAAGTCACCTCCTCCAGCCAATATGCAGCCCCACAACGTAGGGTTCCAGACAGATTCGGTGAAAACGGAGAGCAGAAATGGAAATTGTGTAGGTGAGAAGGTCAAAAAGGCCAAAAGGAATATGAAGGATGTATTCAGGGGAAAAGTGGATAAAGACAAAAGGCAGTGAGATGCTCAACCCCAACCACGGCAACGGTGCTGTGGACCAGCAGGCCTGCCGCTGTGCTAGTCTGACTTATGGGATCACAGGCAGGGCTAGAGACAGAGGAGCTGTCAGCCCAGGCAAACATCAGAGCGTGGCCAACCTGACCAGAAATGAGAAAAATTAAGCCACAAATATGGCCTAATAAGAATCAAGAAACAGATCGATACCCAGGATAGCTGCCACTGAGAAGATCCAGAAAAATCACACAAGTAAAACAGACTACACGATTTCTTCAAAAACCCAGGCAGCAAAAATAAAAGTGTTCTGAAGACAGATACTGGTACCAGTTTCACAACACTATGAATATTTAATGCTGCTGAATCACACACTTTAAAATGGCTAGAACTAGGGGCTGGAGAGATGACTCAGCGGTTAAGAGCACTGACTGCTCTTCTGAAGGTCCTGAGTTCAAATCCCAGCAACCACATTGTGGCTCACAACCATCTGTAACAAATCTGACTCCCTCTTCTGGGCTGTCTGAAGACAGCTACAATGTTCTTACATATAATAAATAAATAAATCTAAAAAAAAAAGGCTAGAACTAGAAACTTCATTATGTACACACTTAAAAAACACAATTTTAGAAATGTCTTTTAAAAAAGAATCAAGAAATAACTCAGGTTGACCTCTTCCCTCAACCTCAGAGGCAAAATCTGTTAAATCAACAACAGTCAGAAACTTCAGACTGCTCAAGGTACTGAGAATAAATGACAGTTAAATGCTCAGTCCTAAATATGACATTTATATTGTTACCCTTTTCTAGAGCCCAGGGAATATCCTAGAAAAGCTTGAGGACAGGAAAGGCTGTGGCCGCCTTTGCAATCACAAACTCAACTCACAAGAGCTGAGGTCACCTTCACTGGGCCTTTACAAGACTGTCCTTGCCAACAGCCACTCCCAGAAGGGCTAGGAGACCCTGCTCCTTCCTGCTGAGCTACTAGCTACTGACTGAGGGTGAAGGGGGGCCGTTTCTTCGTACCCATAGGGGAACCTACCAGGCCCCAGTTGATGGTCACTAGATGGGGCTGGTTAAACTCAGGGGGTCACAAAACAAGACAAAAAGACATAGAAGTGTGAAAAGGATTTGAGCTTGGCAGTTGCTGAAGTGGGAGGGATGCGAGAGGAGGGCTGTGGGAGGAGGGAGGAGGGAGGAGGGAGAGGGATGTGAGAGGAGGGCTGTGGGAGGAGGAAGGAGGGAGAGGGATGCGAGAGGAGGGCTGTGGGAGGAGGGAGGAGGGAGAGGGATGTGAGAGGAGGGCTGTGGGAGGAGGGAGAGGGATGCGAGAGGAGGGCTGTGGGAGGAGGGAGGAGGGAAACAGGAGGAGGGTTGAGAATAACCAGCATTATTATATACATGCATGAAGAGATAAGGGAACAAATTTAATTGATTTAAAAAAATGTGTAAACTTTGTAATGAAACAGCATATATTTAAATGAGACAAAGACATAAACTAGCAAATGAATAAGACTTGAGGAGTATTTTTAAATGCCTGTTTAGAATAAAGTAGGAAAGGGGTGAAAGGTGCTGAATTATACACTTAAAAATGGCTAGAAATGGTAACTTCATTACATATATTCTTAAAAGCACAATTTTAGAAAGGTCTTTTAGAAATCAAGAGATACGGCCCTGTGAAGGTTCTGTGCCCCAGTGTAGGGGAATGCCAGGGCCAGTAAGTGGGAGAGGGTGGGGTGGCAGGCATGGGGAGAGGGGAGGCAACAGGGGTTTGTTTTTGTTTGTTTCTTTGCTTTTTGGAGGGGAAACTGGGAAAGGAGAAATTTACATGTAAATAAAGAAAATATCTAATAAAAAAAAAAAAGAAAAGAAAAAGAAACCAAGAGATAACTTGGGTTGGCCCATTCTCTCCTCCTCAGAGGCAAATCTGAAAGGCAGAAAAAAGAAGACAGAAAAAAATAAATGAATAAACAAAAAACCCACTCATGCAGCTAAAATGACTCTACTCACATATTGTGTAACTGAAGAAGCTATAATAAACATATATATTTTAAAAACGCAATCAGCATCTGCTAACTCAGACCTGTAACTGAGATAAATGTAAGGACCCCCTAAGAGGACAGTTTGTAATTTTAAGGCAGGCAAACACAAGACACTCTTCAGTTTGTGACCCCATTTCGTTTGATTTACACATTACCTCTCCTTTTTAATACTACACTTGGTGGTCTCCTTCACCTGCATGAACTACGCACGCCCCTCTCTTCAAACTAGCAAATTCAGAACCCCAAAGGCCTCCTGGCCTCATCAGTTATACAAACTCTCACATTCAAGCGATAGTAGAAATTTCTCCACCTCTGGTAACAACCAAATGCAGGCAGGTCCTTATCCAAGTATGAAGAACAGAATAGCCAATCTAGTTTGGACTGGTTTTCAGTGCACGCACAGCAAAGCCAAATTGTGTGTTTTATTAATCTGTCTGTGAGAATGCTGTTTATCATTTTATGCCTATGCATAACTGGGTATGCATATAATTAAGATCAGATGCATTGTGGGAAAAGACATGCATAGTAGAAAAGTATGACCTAATTCATAAATCAAAATAGAGAAGCACCAAACTGTGGCTCTTCTTAAGCAGTGCCTCTGTCCTATAGGTAGCCCTTCCTTCCCTTAGACCTCAGGAGCCAGAGCCTGGGACTCTTGAGCACTCACATTCATGTTGCCCAATGTTGATCATGTACCCCTCTATGATATGTACTATTGCCTTGCTCCAAATAAAATCACCTCGACAAAAACAAACAAACAAACAAAAAAACAAATAAAATTACCTTCTCTTGCAAATTTTTATGTGCCTGTCTTTTCTTTCTTCCTTTCTTTCTTCCTTCCTTCCTTCTTTTCTTTCTTTCAAAATGTCCATTGATTTTGACCTGAATGTGTCTGTGTTAAGGAATTGGATTCATTGGAACTTGAGTTACAAACAGCTGTGATGTGAGCTGCCATGTGGATGCTGGGAACTGAACCCTGGTCCTCTGGAAGAACACTCAATGCGCTCAACCACTCATCATCCATTTCTTCAGCTCCATGCTCCCTTATTTTCTTTTTCTTTTTCTTTTTTCTTTTTTTGGTTTTTCGAGACAGAGTTTCTCTGTATAACCCTGGCTGTCCTGGAACTCACTCTGTAGACCAGGCTGGCCTCAAACTCAGAAATCCATCTGCCTCTGCCTCCCAAGTGCTGGGATTAAAGACGCATGCCACCACTGCCCAGCCTTTATTTTCAATTCTTTGAAAAAGAGGCTAGGGATGGGGAAACATCTGACCATTGGTAAATATCTATATCTATATCTATATCTATATCTATATCTATATCTATATCTATATCTATATCTATATCTATATCTATGTATTTTTGGCTCTAACAATGGCTAGGCATAACCAGCTAGAGTCAGAACACTACAGATATCCAGTAACATTCAGTGTAATTCTGAAAACAAAGAGCTGTCGTAGGTTACAGACAAGTCTTGACTGTTGTGTAGGTGAAGAGCATGTTTATAATAACATGAACCTAGAGTCTAACTTGAATTTATACCTAAAACTCAAGGTATTTTTGAAGGGCATTGGATGCATTAAGTTTTCTAGGAATGCAGCTACCACATGAATGAATGGAAGGCCAAATGTTGTCTCACTCATAACTCAGAGTGGAAATGATATTTCCAATGGTGACACCAGTTCAGCTGTGGAGCTTGAGTCATTGACACAACATTGTTTTGTGCTAATAAACACTCTGCCTTCATCGTTGCACATTCACTGTGATGCTAAGCATAAATGTAAGTACCTGATTCTATCACATGTTTAGTGTAAACCCCTTTCCCTACTTTCTCCTTGAACCTAGTATACTGCCCTTTAAAAGTATATGTGAGTTTAGATTACACTTTCTATTTGTTTTATTTTAGAGAAAAAGGTATTTTTAGAGAGGAAATACTTGCAATAAAATATTGAGACTGCTAAAACGCATTTATATCTCACTAAGATAACTTGGAGTTCATAGCTGCTAGTATTTTCCTAAACACTGAGACAATCTTTATGTTTTACTTCATACTAGAGAGTACCCTTTGCACTGGCCTTCTATATCCCTTTCCTGCTGGTATCAAAGTACAGCTTTATCCAGACAAGCTAGAAATCGTGTCACCTCTTCCACTAAAAGTGCAGGGGCCAGGAGAGATGGCTCAGCAGTTAAGAACACCAGGAGAGATGGCTGGGCAGTTAAGAACACTGGTCCCTCTTCCAGAGGACTTAGATTTGATTCCTAGCATCCATCAGGTGGCTCACAACCATTCCTAACTCTAGGGGATCCAATGCCCTCTGAACCATCCTCCATAACTTTCCATGTGCGTTCATGTGGTCCACAGGCATACAGTAGGCAAAACACTTATGCACATAAAAATAAATGCATCAATCTTGTTTTTAAAGAAGAAATGTAGAGCATCTTTGTGGGGAGGAAGGAGTACTAACGCTTGACTCTTGAAAGGAAGAGTCAAGGACAGATAGGGCGGGCACTAGCACAGAGTGTAGTCTATAGAACTATGAAGAAGGCAATGATCAGGCAAAACAAGATAGTCTATAATACCCTTCCTATCCCCAATGGTTGCTTCTAAATTAAGGAAAAGGTAAAAGATGTATGCAAAAGATTCATTGCACACAGTAAAACAGGAAGTTAGATTTAACTACAGTTGCACTTATTTACAAGGCGGATCAATCCCTAAATCATTCTGGAGAGCTGATAACATTTTTATGCTCCCTTGGGAGGCATTGAAAAGTCATTAAAGCAAAGGGACCCCATTAAGAAACGTAGTCCCTGTCCTTGGTGAAAATGGAGTGTTTCAACTCACAGATAATTTCCATATTTCTTTTATAATAGCCATGCTAATTTTCTTTAGTATTACTTCCCTCCAGTATGCATGTCCTTATACCTTCAAATGAACAAAAACACCATACAGTTCTTTCAGAGTACTTTATAAACAATCCTTATTTGCATAATCATCTTTTAACTATAAAGCATACCTGAATTTGACTTGAGTCAAACTGTACCATGAAAAAGGTGACAGATAATTAGGGAATTTAAATATAATTTAAATTATAAATAATAAATTTATTTATAAATTTATAATTTAATTTATAATTATCTCATTGCAATGTGGTCTAGAACAGTTAAAAATGGGAAATGGGGCCAAAGGGTGGCTCAGTGGCTACAAGCACTTGTTACTACTCTTCCAGAAGACATGAGTTCAGTTCTTAGCACTCACCAATGTTAGGTGGCTCACAACCCCTGTAACTCTGGCTCCAGGGAAACCTGATGCCCTCTTCTGGTCCCCACTGATGTATGTATACAGGTGGCAGATACACAGACACACACATCCTTGAGAATGAAAAATAACTCTTAAAAAAAATTGGAAACAACTTGAATATTCTACAACAGGAACCCAGTTCAAAAAATATAGTGTATTTGTAAATAGAAATCTTCAAATTCCAGACTGATCCTCTAGAGTTATTATTGTTCTTAGATGATATATAGAATATACTTCATTATGAAAATATTACCCAACTTATTATTCTTGATATTAGTTAAAGGGCCACAAAGTGAAAAATTACCCAACTTATTCATGATACTGTCCAAATGAGGTTCTTAAAATAATCAGCTGCTATTCCATTCTCTGCTTAAACTTCTTCCTGATCCTTCACCAACCCACAAATGGAGGAACATTTGAAGCTTCCAATCTAGCCCTTGCTTGTGGCTTTCAATCCTGCCTCTCATTCATATCAGACCTGTGAGTCACACAGAGCTAATTCTTACCCTTCCAATACTTAGTGCTCTCTCATGGCTCTCTCCCCTTGAACATAATTTCTTCTGCCCTCAAATGCCTTTTAAGTCCCTTACCTGATTCTTCAGTTCTTGAAAACGTACCACTACCTCATATTGCCCTGGAAAGCCCCTTTGGCCAAGAAGTACCTTTGGACTGCAAACACCATGCATTCAAGCCAAGCCACAGTGTACCTCTTGTACCTGAGCATACTGGGAAACCCCACAGGCTGGAGTCAAACCAGCCTGAAACTGTTGCATTATTCTGCCTGTCAAGATTGTAGGTCTGGGCAAAGTACTTTAATCAGCACATCTCAGGTTTATTCTCATTGATAAAATGGGAATAAAACTGCAACCTCACAAAGTTGGTCTGAGATCAAAGGCTGACATATTCATATGTGTGTGTGTGTGTGTGTGTGTGTGTGTGTGTGTGTGTGGCGTGTGTGTATGTGTATGTGTGTGTATACCCATTCCACCCCCATGCCTTATCTAATTTTCTCTTTATTCTGCTCTGATTTTAAGCTAACCAACCCTTCCTTCTTTCTTTACAATATAGTATGACAGACACACATGAGCAGAAATGCAATTGTGGAGCTCTTGTCCCCTTAGGGATCCAGAGTTTATTGCCACCTCCAGAAAATCTCCCCATGCCAGCAGCACTCCCTTCCTGAGCCTCACGCAGATGAGGCCCCGTGAACTCCCACATCAGCTTGCATACCTCAACTCTCACCTGGTAAAATAATTGCTTCCTTCCTTGGCTGCCTTTTCTGACTCTTTTTCCTCAAGGGAATGAACCATGTCTTCTTTTATTTGGCATCAACGGATCTTAGGACAATGCTCTCAATAAACATTTACTGAAGAAATGGATAAATGGCTTCGGACAATCCAGGTCTCTCAGAACTCACTTAACTTGCTTCTGGGCAAGTCTAAAGTTTTGACATTGCAAACAGTGCCATCATGTACAAAGTTCACACATGAGAATCACACAACCAAGTTACCCACTCCCCAAAAGAAACTGCTAAAAATTCATGTTTAAGTTTACAATTTTGTGTTGTACCATATCTATGGCTCTCTTCAACCTCATGTGGCCACATGCAATAGGCCACAGGTTGGACATTCCTGAGTTAGACCCTTCCTAAGCAGGAAGGTGGAGAGATGGCTCAGCTATTAAGAGTACTTGTTGCTTTTGCAGAGGGCCCATGTTTAGTTTCTGGCACCCAACCAGAAGCTCACAAGTGTCTATAACACCAGGACCAACGCCCTCTTCTAGTCCCTGTGGCACTATACTTACATGAGACATGGACAGACATGCAGGCAAAACACCCACACACATAAAATTAAAATAAATAAATCTAAAAAAAAAAAACAGGAAGCCAGGAGGCAAAAGGGTACACCTGTATTCTTGCTCATGCTCTTTCTCAAAAGAGCCCAGCCTCTCCCATACCCACAGAAGTTGCACAAAGTTCAATCTTATACCTCCCCTCTTCTATCATTCTTTAAATTGTCCCAGCCAATAGCAACCTGTTTACTTCCAAACTGATTTAGCACCTTGAATCTGAACCACTACTGCATACTACTGGGCACCTCTCTAATATGTGTACTCAGCTGCTATGCAGCTTTAGTTTAGGGGTTTACTTCTTATGTAATGTAGTCCCTAAGTTTCATCCGAGTCTGGCTTTATTCCCATCCTGTGGTGATTTGCATTTATATCATATAGCCCACACACCTGGGTACCTCAGTCTATGTTCTGAGCATTTTCCAAGTTTTCCCTTCAGATCATCAATACCAGGATTCTTTTGCCCTCTGAATTTTGGTTGGGAGTACGGCCAGTTCTGCAGTGATCAAGACCTTCTGAGAATGTGGCATCTCCAGTGTGCCCCCTTCTAGAGACTCCTCAGAATCCCAGTAGGCCGAGCCCTCTCTTGGTGGCATCCTGATAGACACAGGTGCTTTCAGTTTCATTGGAATAAGACTAGAGCAACCCTGTCAACTACAATTATTCGAAGTAAGACATTTCTAAGAGTAAAAAAGTGACCTAGGCCTGGTTAAACCATCACAGCAGGCATAAAAACAAGAACTGTCCCAGGCAATCTAGAATGAGCAGATATCCAAGGTAAGCAAGACACATAAGAAGTTAATTGTGATAATGAAGAGACAAAAAAAATGTCTCAAAGAGATAATATTACAAGACAGGTTTAGATAAGAGCCAAAGGGTGGAGTCAGCTTTCAGGGCCTCGCCATTCCAAGAAAAAAGCTCATTTCTCCGGGGAGAAGACATCTGAGATCACTGAGTTGCTCAGAACTTCTCTTCCAGCTAGATGAAGTCACACAGTCCATGAGCCCTTGGCCTATTTTGTGCATTTTCTATCATTCCTGGTCCGACCTCCTCCTCCACTCTCCATACCCGAGTATGAACTTTTTACCCTGTCTTCCTATCACCTAACTCTAGGTTCTACAGAAAATCAAATTAAGTGAAATTTCAGACAATTAACTACCCTTTCCAAAGATATCTAACACACTCTTGGTGGGGGTTGCTTGGGTGCTGCTAAGTATTCAAATACTAAATTCTGTACTCCCAAGATCTGATTGTCCCAAGACGAGCTTATTCCCAGTACACCAGCTTTTGTTGTGCAATCCTTGCCCCCTAATTTAAAACTATTGGTTAAATAAAGGTGACTATAGTCAATTACTGGAGGGAGTAGAAGTAAATGGGTGTTCAGTTACCAGGCTGGGGTCACAGGTAGAGACAACTAAGAGGAGGAGAAAGGAAAAAGAGGAGCGTGAAGAAGGGAAAAGATGCAGAGAACAGGAGGTCTCTATTAGACACGATGGACCAGCAGCACATGCTCTAGTGAAATGTGCCCCCTGTCCCCAGACAGACTGCTGGAGCAGAAATAACTTGGAAGATTCAAACAGCAAGTACTTGGGGAGCACAGTTGGGGAAGTAGACAGTCTGTCTAGCAAATAGAAAATTAGACTAGGAGTAATCCCCCGGTAGTTGTGCAAATGCTAAATAAATAAATCATAGCCTGACTCTCATAAACTTGGAAGCAAGGTGGGGACAGGTATAATTCATTTAATTTACACACTCCTAATTTAGCTATCACTATGGGTATCTGGCCTCCTCCCCCGACTTTTGTTTTGTGTGTGTGTGTGTGTGTGTGTGTGTGTGTGTGTGTTGATTTTTGGTTTTTGGTTTTTTGAGACAGAGTTTCTCTCTGTAGTCTGGCTGTCCTGGAACTCACTCTGTAGACCAGGCTGGCCTCGAACTCAGAAATCCACCTGCCTCTGCCTCCCAAGTGCTGGGATTAAAGGAGTGTGCACTGCCTGGCCTCTGTCTGGCCTCTGTCTGATTCTTTGAACCATGTTTTAACTTTGTTTTACAAAGTTATCTAGGAGGTGATTTGTAAGCTTTACTTGCAAACTCAAACATCAGCAACTAATAAGGAACCTAGAAACCCATGTTTGCTTTGCCTCCTAAAGGGATGGACAATACCACAGTCCTCTAAAGCGGGCGTGTCTGACCTTGCCACCTACAAGGTTCGTTCTTGTGTACAAGAACAAATGCCAAAGAATGCCTCTCACGTTTGAAGGACGGTTATGACTTTGTGTCAGGCTTCATGCACAGCTATCCTTGGCGACATGTGCCCTGTGGGGGACACATCCTTTAGGGTATGAAGCCTTTCATTCCCAGCAAAGTGAACCCAGACTCATCGCTCTCATTTCCCCCTGACTCAAAGCTACTTAGTGGAGGACTGTTTCTAATCCTCCAGTTGCTAGCAGGAGCAGGTTGCTATGAGCTCAGTGTGTGATTCCAGGCCTGCTAAATCACCGCTTTGTTCAAGCATTTCAAACTCATGGGAATAGTTCACGGAAACAAAAAACGCCCACACCCCAACCCAGGAGCAGACAGCGCTGTACATAGGGGCGGCCAGGGTTGCTCCTCTCCTCCTTCTCAAACCAGGATTAGATCAGCAGAGTTGGGGGCTGAAAAGTCCCTGTTAGAAAAGTCCAGAGGAGCCCTGCAAGGACAGGCAACTAGGAGAGGGAGGCAAGGACAAGAGAAAAAGCTGGGCAGACAAGGCAAATCAGATGCAGGAAATGGTTCAAATTGAAGCAGGCAGGTGGGAGCAACAGGGGAGGGCTGTAAGTGATGATGGTCACGTGGGCAGCCTCTTATTCCACGCTGGCAAGCCATTAAAACCTACAGGGAGCTATGCATCCAGGACGATTTTAGCAGGGTGCCTGTCATAGGCACAAGAAAGGAAAAGCCGCACAGTGGCTTAGAGACCAGAAAAATTAGAAATGACCTAAGAGGTTTTACAAACCTATTCACATTTTCAAAAGGTACTTTCAGGCTCCCGCCCACCTATCACCAGGGAATATCTCCAGCTGCAGCCCTGATGGATTGGGGAAGCTGTCTCTCCAGTACTAGGAACATCCAGAGTTCTGTAGGAGGGAAGGGACTCCTGGAAACTCCCCGATGAGAATAATCTAGGTCCATATGGGGTGTAACATTCTATCAGCTTGTGAATTTTAAAAACTACCCTAAGGCCCCAAACTAATCCTTCCATTATGGGCCGCTGCCTGCTGTGCTTCGCATGCATTATGTGAAATGGATTATAACTAATTTTTCAAAGTCAGCCGATTGTTATTTACCCATATGTTGACAATCAGTTTGCAGGGTTCCCCTGGACTTTTCTAACAGGGACCTTTCAGCCCCCAACTCTGCTGATCTAATCCCAGCTTGAGAAGGAGGAGAGCTGCAACCCTGGACCACCGATGTACAGCGCTGTCTGCTCCTGGGTTGGGGTGTGGGCGTTTTGTTTTCGTGAAGTATTCTCATGAGTATGAAATCCTCTTACAAATTGCATCAGATACTTTTATTACAAATAAAAGGTTATATTATCTATAATTTAAATATCATTACTTTTCTAGAATCTATAATTTATTTTTTAAAGATTTGTTTTTTATTTTATGTATATGAGTATACACTGTGGCTGTTGTGAGCCTTCATCTGGTTGTTGAGAATTGACTTTTAGGTCCTCTGCTCGCTCCAGTCGGGCCCCACTCGCTCAGTTCCTGCTCGCTCCAGCCCAAAGATTTATTTATTATTATAAGTACACTGTAGCTGCCTTCAGACGCACCAGAAGAGGGCATCAGATCTCATTACGGGTGGTTGTGGGCCACCATGTGGTTGCTGGGATTTGAACTCAGGACCTTCAGAAGAGCAGTGGATGCTCTTACCCAATAAGCCATCTCACCAGCCCTAAAATCTATAATTTATTTAGCTATCAAAACTTATACCTAAAATATTATAGAGTATGTGAAGTATATTATAGATTTTCAATTGTGTAATTTATATAAAGTATATATTACATATAACAAATATTGTATGTCATAAAATCATATGAAACTAATTTTATAATATATATATAATCTTCATATAATTTTATGACACATATAACTTTTAAAAATTAAATACCTCCTAACTTTTGACAGGTCTTACTCTTAATTTTTTAACTGTTATTTACTTTGTCGGGAGAGTTCGAGCATGCTCCAGTTCAAGTGCGGAGGTCAAAGGATACAACTTGTGAGAGTCTAGTCTCTCCTCCCATCATTCATGTCTCAGAGACTGAACTCAGGTTGCAAGTCTTGATAGCAAGAACCTTTGCCCACTGAGCCATCTCACCACGCCATATAGAACTTTTAAAGTAAAAGCCAAGAAATATTAATGTATCAGTATGTAATTAATACTATTGATTATTTTATCTAAAAGGTTCTTACAAAGCACTTATATGGAAAATATACAGGCACATTTTGAATCTACTGAAAAAGTTAAAAAAGTAATGGCACTCTTGTTAGCATTCTGTCTAAGCTCCACCCCACAGTTAGTTACCTGGCAACAGCCAGGTAGGCCTGACCCACTATAAAAGGGGCTGCTTGCCCCCTCCTCACTCTCTGGCTCTTTTGATCTCTTGTCTTCTTGTTCCCACTGTCTCCTTGCTCCTTCCCACCTCCTTCCCCATTCCTTCTCCCCCCTCTCTCCAAGTGCTCATGGGTGGCCTACTTCTCTACTCTCTCTGCCTTTCTCTGCCTCTAGACTCCCTCCCCATGCCCTGAACAAACTCTATTTTATACTATACCTTCGTGTGGCTGGTCCCGCAGGGGGAAAGAGATGCATTGGCATGGGCCCACTGAGACAACCCATCCCCCCCATACCTCACCACACCTCCATAGAACATATTCCCCCTTCTCTTTACCTTTTTATAACCACATAACTCTGACCAAGGAAACAGCTAGGTTAACTGCAGAACTTCCCTTATCTCCACCCCTCCTCCAGTCCCATCCCTTCCTCTGCAGCAGACCACCTGCTGAAACCTCATCTCCCCACCCCCACGCCCACCCCATCTCCAGCGTATTACAAAGATCTTCCCCTCCTAACCTCCCATCCCAGGCCCCAACTCCAGCAGGTTCTCCCTGGGAACCCACAGGTCACTCCTGCCTGGGAAGCAGGTAGGCTAACTACAGATCTTCACTTTACCCTCTGTTTCCTCAAGTCCAACCCTATATTCCCATTTCCAGCTCTGTAGCGACCTTCTGCTGTGGCCTCCCTTCCACTCTGCCACCATCACTAATGGATCCCACAGATCTACCCTTCCTAACCTCCTTCCACCAACTAATTGCCTTACCCTAGCCCCCAACTCCAGCAGGCACTCCCTTGGAACCCACAGGACACTCTGACCAGGAAAGCAAGCAGGCTAACTGCAGCCCTTCATCTTTCCCTCAATCCCTCAGTCTCATCCCTAGCTGTGTAGCAGACTGCTATGGCCTCTCCTCACTCTCTGCTTTGGATCCCAGGGCACTTCACAGATCCTGGCAGAACACCCTCCTTTCCTCACATATGTGAACCCCCACACACACCACAGCCTATTCCTAAATGTCACCACCCAATACCCAGAAATACATTTTACCTAGAACTACAAGGGGTCACACCCATCAGGACCAAGAACAATTTCCTACCAGGCAACACACAGCCACCAGTCGCCTAAGAATCCAAGGAAACAAAAACCAAGGAACAAATTACCACCAACTCAACAAAGAAAAGATAAGATATAAAAACCTAGAATCACAATCTTTCCAATCCTATATGTCAAAATAACAGCATAAAAACACAATAAAAACTAGGACAATATGTCTCTACCAGAGCCCAGTAACCATGCCACAGCCAACATAGCTGAAGCTCAAGACAAAGCCCATAAAGCCACCTTTATGAATATGATAAAGGTCCTTAAAGCAGAAATGAATAAATCCCTTAAAGAAATCTATGGAAACACAAACAACGGAAAGAAATGGACACAACAGTTTAAGACATAAAAGGGGAAATAGAAACAATAAAGAAAACCCAAACTAAGGGAACTTGGAAGTGAAAAAATTTTAGAAACTTCAACAGATACTACAAAGGCAAGCTTTGCCAGCAGAGTACATGAGATGGAAGAGAGAATCTCAGGTATTTAAGACTCAATAGAAGAAATGGATACACAGGATAAAAAAATGTTAAGTCTAAAAAATTTCAGGCACAAGCTGGAGAGATGGCTCAGTGGTTAAGAATACTACTGACTATTCTTCCAGAGGTTCTGAGTTCAATTCCCAGCAACCACATGGTGGTTCACAACCATCTGAAATGGGATCAGATGTACTCTTCTGGTGTGTCTGAAGACAGCAACAGTGTACTCATATTCATTAAATGCATAAATAAATGAAAAAATAAAAAACTCCAGGCACAAAGCATCCAGAAAAATCTGAAACTCTATGAAAAAAAATCAAATGTAAGAATAGCAGTAATAGAGGAAGGAGAAGAAACCCAGGTCAAAAGCACAGAAAATATTTTCAACAAAATCAAAAAAGAAACATTTCCTAATCTGAAGAAGGAGATGCCTATAAAGGAACAAGATGCACACAGAATACCAAATAGATAGGAGCAGAAAAGAAAGTCCCCTTGGCGTATAATAAAAAAAATTCTAATTGTAAAACAACAAGAACAAAAACGAATATTAAAAGCTGTAAGGGGAGAAAAATAAATAACATATAAAAGCAGACCAATTAGAATTATACCTGACTTCTCAATGGAGGCTCTAAAAACCAGAAGGGCCTGAACAGGTGTGCTGTAGAATCTAGGAGACCGCAGATGCCAGCCCAGACTACTATATCCAGCAAACTTTTCAATCACCATAGATGGAGAAAATGAGATATTACATGATAAAATCAAATTTAAACAATATCTATCTACAAATCCAGACCTGCAGAAGATAATAGAAGGAAAACTTCAACCCTAGGAGGTTAACTACACCCATGACAACACAGGAAACAATCTCACACCAGAAAAAAAAGGAAGCATACACACACAACACATACACAAACCACCACCACCAACAACAAAATAACAGGGATTAATTAACAGGAGTAATCAATTGGTCCTTGATTACTCTCAACACCAATGATTTCCATTACCCAATAAAAAGACACAGACTAACAGAATGGAAGGCAAAACTGGATCTGTTCTTGTGCTGCATCCAACAAACACACCTGAACGTTAAGGACAGATACCACCTCGGGGTAAGAAAGTTGGAAAAATATATTCTAAGCAAATGGACATAAGAAGCAAGCTAATATAGCCATTTTAAGTTCTGACAAAATAGACTTCAAACCAAAACTAATTGGAAGAGACAGAGAAGGACATTACATACTCAAAGGAAAAATCCATGAAGAGGACATTGCAATTCTTAACACCTAGGCACTAAACACCAGGGCACTCCAGTTCATAAAAGAAACACCACCACAACTTAAATCACATATGGACCCTCACACACTGATAGTGGGAGACTTCAGTACCCTGCTCTCAACAATAGGCAGGTCATCCAGACAAAAACTAAACAGAGGAATGTAGGAGCTAACTGCTGTCATAAACCAAATAAACCTAATAGATATTAGAACCTTTTACCCAAACATGAAAGAATATATGTTCTTCTCAGCACATCATGGGACTTTTCCCAAAAGTTACCACATACTCCAATACAAAGCAAGTCTTGACAAATACAAGAAAATTGCAATAACACCTTATCTGACCACCAGGGTCAGATATCAACAACAACAGAAAGGTTACAAATTCATAAAAACCTAACAACTCACTATCAATTGAAAAAAAAATGGGTCAAGACAAAAATAATGAAAGAAAAAGACTTTCTAGAATTAAGTGAAAATGAATATACCATACACCCAAAACTATAGGATACAATATAGGCAGTTCTAAGAGGCAAGTTTAGAGAAGTAAGCTATGAACATTAAAAAATTAGAGAGATCTCATATGAGCAACTTAACGGAACACTTGAAAGCTGTAGAACAGAAAGATGAAATCATACCCAAAAGGAGATGACCAGAAGTAATCAAACTGAGGGCTGAAATCAATAAAATACAAACAAACAAAAATACAGTCAATGAAACAAAGAGTTGGTTCTCTGAGCAAATGAACAAGATTGACAAACCCTTATTCAAATTAAAAGGTAAAGAGAGAATATCCAAATTAAAATAATTAGAAATGAGCAGAGGACACATAACAACCAACACAGAGGAAATTCAGAGAATCATAAGAACATGCTTTAAACACTCATATTCCACAAAATTGAAAAATCTGAAAGAAATGGGTGGTTTTCTCAATGCACACCACCTGTCACAGTTACATCAAGATCAGATAAGCAATTGAACAGACCTATAACCACCAGTAAAATAGAAGCAGTCATTAAAAGTGCCCCTCCCCCAAAAAGGCTCAAGATCAGAAGGTTTTAGCAAAGAATTCTACCAGACTTTCAAAGAGGAGTTACTGTCAATATTCCTCAAATTATTACAGAAAATAGAAACAGAGGGAATGTTACTGTGGTGGTTTGAGTGAAAATGGCCCCTATAGGCTCATAGAGAATGGATTAGGACAAGTGGCCTTTTTGAGGAAGGTGTGTCACTAGGAATGGGTTTTGAGATTTCAGAAGCCCAACCAGGCTCAGTGAGTGCCCCTCCCCTCTCTTTTCCTGCTTCCTGTGGATCTGGATGTAGAACTCTTGGCTCCTCCTCTAGCGCCATGTCTGCCTGTGCTTCTCACTATGTTGAGAATGAACTAAACTTCTGAAGCTAAGCCAGATCCAATGAAATATTTTTCTTATTAGGGGTTGTTGAGGTCATAGTGTCTCTCTCTTCACAACAATAGAACATTGGCTGATGAACATACATGCAAAAAATCCTCAATAAAATACTTGCAAACAAAATCCAAGAACACATCAGAAAGATCACCCATCATGATCAAGTAGGCTTTATCCCTGAAGTTCAGGGATAGTTCCACATATGTAAACTTATAAATGTAATCCACCATACAAGCAAACTGGCAGACAAAACCCACATGATCATCTCATTACATACAGGCCTTCAACAAAATCCAACATCTCTTCATGGGAAAAGTCTTGGGAATATTAGAGATATTAAAAAATAATCCTCGCCATAATAAAGAATAAAGGTAATTTATAACAAGCCTATAGCCAGCATCAACTTAAATAGAAACTCAAAGCATTTCCACTAAAAATAGGAACAAGACAAGGCTGTCTACTTTCTTCATACCTCTTCAATATAGCACTTGAAGTCTTAACTAGTAGTCTTAACTAGACAACCTGAAGGAGATCAAGGGATACCCATTGGAAAGGAAGAAGTCAAAGTATCTTTATTTGCAGTTGATATAATAGTATACATAAATGACCCTAAAAATTTCAACAGGAAATCCTTACATCTGATAAACACTTTTAGCAAAGTGGCTGGATGTAAAATTAACTCATGAAATTCAGTAGCTTTCCTATATACAACTGACAAATGAGCTGTCAGGGAAATACTACCTTTCAAAGTAGCTTCAAATACTATAAAATATCTTGGAGTAACCCTAACCAAACAGGTGAAAGACTTAGAAACCAAGACAAGGGCTAGAGTGAAGGCTCAAAGGTTAAGAGCACAGACTGCTCTTCCAGAGGTCTTGAGTTCAATTCCCAGCAACCACATGGTGGCTCACAACCATCTGTAATGGGATCCAATGCACCCTTCTGATGTGTCTGAACACAGCTACAGTGTACTCTTATAAATAAAAATAAAGAAAGAGCTGGGTGGTGGTGGCACATGCCTTTAATCCCAGCACTTGGGAGGCAGAAGCAGGCAGATTTCTGAGTTCGAAGCTAGCCTAGTCTACAGAGTGAGTTCCAGGACAGCCAGGGCTACACAGAGAAACCCTGTCTCAAAAAAACAAAATAAATAAATAAATAAATAAATAAATAATAAAGAAGGAAAGAAGAAGAAAGCCAAGACAAATGAAAAAGCTAGAAAAGGGGAGCTTGTTTTAGTAAACATTCACTATGCTTTAGTAAACCTTTTAATGAGAAAGGAATTGTTTCTAGTATGTAATTAATTGACACATTTTAATATACAGCACTTTACTATTAAACATCAATGAAACTGGTCTTGCTATATAATTATTATATATATTTATTGTACACAACTTACTTACATATTTATGTGTATTCTGCCCTTATATATATTAATTATAAATATATAATATACTTATATATTCTACCCTCAAGTGACAGATAAAGGGTTATCCTTTCACAAAGGTAGAACTGCTTTAAAAATGAATTGCTTTATAGGTGTCAAGGTTTGGGTTCTCTAGAAGCAATTGCCAAGATGATGTGAGATGTTTAGTGTTCATAAGAAATTAGTACAAGGAAGAAGAAACAGAGAATTCTACAATAAAATGTTTCTTAGTCTGGACCACATCAGGCTGCACTGTCTGGGTTTTGTTCTCCCATGCCAGTCATTGGCTACAACTGTACATAGAAGGCATGGATGGTGTCAGAAGGTGGTTTATTGTAGCTGAGACAGACCTTGTGAGGCAAACAGCTGGAGTGGCTGTAAACAGCTGGAGAGACAGCCGACATCTGGACAAGTCTTTTCTTGAAAGAGACCGGAGATGCATATATAGTTCCAACCTCCTAGGGCCAGCAGCCATTGTCAAAAACACTCTAAGCTACATGATATTGAAACAGCAGCACCTCAGCCAGCTCTGATGATGGGCTATTGAAGCAGCATCTACATCAGCATTTTAAGCCATTTCTCTGTCATCACAAATATGAAACAACTTTCAGTAATAAACATGTATGTGTTGATAATACTCTTCTGTCATTTATGTCAGTATAAAGACATGAACTAGACACGAATATTATAATATAATATAGTAGCATTTGCTTTTGGAGTTTAAGAATTGAGTGCCACCTATATTTCATATTTGAAGAAAAGGGAAGAAAAGACGATGAAGGTACAACCAGCTTAGTGGCTGATTTGTCCATATTATCTAAGACAAAGTCACCTAGGTTAAGATAAGCAAACATTTAATACCACTTTTCAAAAAAAAAAAATTCTATAATTGAAGAGCCCTGAGGAAAAACGAATGAGGCAATCAATTATATTTGGTTATACATTGCATTTATGCCGTTTGACATCTCCTCCTTTGCAAAACAAATTTCCCTGTGCCAGCTGTAATTAGGTGCTGAGATAAAGCTGCCCTGCTCTTCTGCATATTTGATGAGGCCTTCCAGCAGCTGTCGGATCACTGGCTCTGTTCTCATGGACAATGGAAACATCAAAGACATCTGTGCTTTGCCCTAAAATTAGTGCCAGAGTTGGCCCTCTCTCCTGCATTGTGTAGCCAGCTTTGCTATTTGCATAAGTTACAAGGGAACCTGAACACATAGTTGCTGAGCCCAACTATCTTCCCACCAAAAAATGACCTTGGACAGTGACTGAAATGTGCTGTCTATTGTAAATCTCACGTGCATGAAGGCAGAGTCTCAAAAACCTGGGACTCGGTCCTTGGTTTTTACTGCTTATAACTTTGAGAAAGTTACTTACATTTCCCAACAGTGCCACCTTTCTTGGTAAAGTGTATGTGTGGTGATGGTGGAGAAAGATAATATTTATTTCATAGAGTTTTGCTCTTTTTTCCCTGGGACCAAACTCACTATGAATGGCTGAGCCAAATCCCTGGCCTCTATAGAGTCTTGTTTTGTTTTTTAAAGAACACTTAAGGTCATGTTAATGCACTTAGCATGTGTTCATTAAATGTCAGCCATCTTTATAACTTCACCTAGACCCCTTCTCTGAGTTATTAACTGCAATGTATTTAGAACATTCACTCACTGGGCTATGTAGCTCAGTTAATACAGTACTTGTCCAGCATTCATGGAGCCCTGGGCTCAGTTCCTCACATTTCATAAATCTAGGCATGGTGCTGCATGTCTGTATTCTCACCATTTGGGAAATGGAGTCATGAGGATCAGAAGCTCAAAGGTGAGAGGGAAGATGGCTCAGTGGTTAAGAGTGCTTAATGCATAAGCAGAAGGAACTGAGTCCAAACCCCAGGCACCCATGTGAAAGATCAGGCATGCTTGTAACTCCTTCA
>NW_022196914.1:67433014-67438442 GCF_008632895.1 Mastomys coucha | reverse complement strand
GTGCGGGGGGGGGGAGAGAGGTCAGGAGCAGAGACAGGTAGATCCCAAGAGATTGCTGGCCAGCTACCTCAGCAGAAACAGAGAGTTCAGGTTTAGTGAGACACCTTGTCTTCCAGGAGTTGAGTGAAAGTGTTGAGCAGGACTCTCAATACTGGACTCTGTGAACATGAACACATACACACCCATACACTTAAAAGCACTCACACTCACTCACACACACATGCTCACATACACCCTCACATTCACACATACACTCGAATCCACCAACACACACACATTCACACTCATCCACACATTCATCCACATATAGCCCCAATATACACACACAAACACCCTCACTACCACACACATAAATTCACACACACAAACTAATTCACACACATTCTTACACACATACATGCATACACACACAGGCTAATAATAAACTTTAAAACGAAGTTCAGGGTCATCCTCAGCTACCTAGTGAGTTGAAACTAAGCTGCAACAATCTATATCATAACATTTTTTTCATTCGTGCTGAGTGGTGGTGGCACACACCTTTGTTCTCAGCACTCAGGAGGCAGATAAAGCAAAGAATGATAATCTTTAGTCCTACTGTTTACAGTTCTGTGACAGATTTTAAGCCTCTATGTCCTTCTTAAACCATGTACTTAATACTGAGTCACACTAACAGGAACTCTACTCAAAGTACCAGGTTGTTGACTTTTAACAGCAGGTTGCAGGAAGCTTGACCAGACCGCCTTCCACGACAGATATTTATTATCTCACATAAGTTGTCTGCTGCATCTGGTGACTCAGCAATCAAGGACAGGCAGCTCCCAGATCCCTGCTCTGCACGTGGACTTAGTTTTCAGGCTAGGTCTTACATGGTCATGAGATGACTGCCATACACGGTTATAACCACTTTTTCTGTGTCTCTTTTTAAGAAGAAAGAAACCCGTCACAGGAAGCCCACCAGCCTATGTTTTCTCAAGAGTCAGCCTATGTTTTCTCAAGAGTCAGTGGCCAGAGCAGAAACCCTATTCATGAACCAATCCCTGGTAGTGCAGTGGAATCCCAACCAACTCAGTGAAGCATAGGGCATTGGGATAGGAGATGCTCACCAGCAGGGCTGCTGTTTCACAGTCAAAGGGGCAGGTGGAATGTGCCCTTATCTGTGGTATGAGTAATTATACATAGCTAATTTTTAACTGAAAACCTTGTTTTCTCCAGCCTTCCAAAAACTACTGCACCAATATTTATAGAAAAACAAGTCTTTATGTATAAAATAAATGAACCTCTCAAATCCCAGGGCTGATACTTAGTTGCACAGGTTGGTATGGCATAATGGCTGGCATTTGTTCCAGAGGGGCACATGTGTTGTTCTAGCTGCTAAATAACGTCATCATCACTATCACAAACCTATCAAACTCCATGTCCTCTTAGGACAAGCCACCCACATGGCCTTGTGTGCCATTGTATCCTCTGTTGGACAACAGACAGCAGAAAGTCTTCAATAAATATTTGTCGAGTAAATGAATGAAAACATTGCTGCAGAAATGGAAAAATAATAAGACATCACGTGCCCTGCAGCAGGACTCCTGCCCCCACCGTCTTCTATCATCACATGTAGGGTTGGCCCAATCCCCTTCTATAACCTCAGAATTAAACGCTAGTCTTTTGTATGTTTGTTAGGCTTTTGTTTGTTTTGTTTTGATTTGAGACAGACTTTCTCTACATAGCCTTAGCCATCCTGGAACTTGCTCTGTAGACCAGGTTGGTCTTGAACTCAGAGATCCACCTGCCTCCCCAGTGCTGGGATTAAAGGCAAGCGCCACCATTCCTGCCTCTAAAGGCAAGCGCCACCACTCCTGCCTCTAAATACTGTTCTTCACACAGAAGAGTAAGTGATAGGAAGCAAGAGCTTGCCAACTTGCATATTCAACTACAGTACTATGTTTTGGATTTGTTTACCTGAAGAACAAGGGGGGTTGATTAATGGTTGACACTCAAATCTGTCTCCCTATCCACTAGTCTGACAATATTCAAGAAACTTAAGGTGTTGAGATAAAGGGAAAAGACCTGATAGATATTAATCAGGAGTCAATGGGACAGTCAACACTGGATACATGGAATCAGGTAGAAATCATAACTACCTTGTGTATTTATTTTGTCAGGGTTCTCTCAATGAACGGAACCAATATAATTAATATATAGTAAAGAAGGATTTATCATATCAGCTTACATGATACACATGGGTAGTTCAACAGTGGCTTTCTTCACACTGGAATATCTGAGTACAAGTAGCTGTTTGGTCCATGAGGCTGGATGCCAAGGCCTGAAGGATTTCTGGAGAGCTACTGGTCTCCAGTCCACATTGGAAGGCCAAAGAAGTAGAGTTCTGATGTCAATAGCAGAGGCAACTGCCACAATGACAGAAACAGAATGGATGACCTTGGGAACATCTCACCAGGCATGTGCCAAGACAGGCAGGCAAAAAGCTTTTCCCTCTTTGCACATCTTTATATGCGGGACCATGCAGAAGATTCTGCCCAAATTCAGTGTGGGTCTTCCCACTTAAGTTAATGTAATTGTAGGAATGCCCACAAGTTAATCTAAATGAGATAATTCCTCACTGATGTCTCCAGAATCTTGCCTCCTCCATGATTCTAGATCCTACCAAGCCAATGGTGTTAACTATAATTCTTTATAATTCAGGAAATTCTGGTCCTTCCCACTTTTCTGGCCATTGTAGAGACTTCCTAAAGCTCTTTTGAGGTCTTTACTTTCTGTTCTCAGGAGCTTCTTTGGGAGATGGGATGTTTCAGTCCCAGAGGAAACTGCTCTACAACATTTCAAGCAGGGAAGTCTGGTGGCTGGAATCTGACATCGTCCTGCAATGCATTCAATTCTTCACACCTACCACAGGCTCCTGAGATGCCCTAAGAACTGCACTGTTACTTGTTTCTGTTTGTCTGGATTTCATGTTCTGTCATTTGTACTATGGACTCTATACTGTCCTTGCTCCTGCTGCCAGCATAGAAAACTACATTCCAGGAATCAATTGGAGTCATGGTGAGGATCTCTGGACCCCTCCTGGCTTTTTCACCTCAAATCCTGCTTATATTAATGTTGGTCAAACTCCCCACCTCTCTCTCTCTCTTTCTCTCTCTCTCTCTCCCTCTCTCTCTCTCTCTCTCTCTCTCTCTCTCTCTCTCTCTCTCTCTCTCTCTCTCTCTCTCTCTCTCTCTCTCTCTCTCTCTCTCTCCTCTCTTCTTTCATAGCTTTCATCTGGAAACATATTGGATTTTCTTTTTCTATAACAGTCATGGTATGTGATGTCACTAGACCACCCTAGCCATTTCTAAAACAGGTACTTCCCATCAGCCAGACCTCCTAACTCTGACTCTACATCTAACTATTCATTTTTAATAAATCATTCTATTTTGAACTGTATGTTAGACTTTTTGGGTTGCCATTAAAAGTGTGCATGAATATACACACAGATAGGATATATAATCTTTAAAAATAAAAGGTAAGGTGACTTGAACTCTCCTTAGTTATAGTATAAATCCTACGTCCATGGCTATCTCCAAGTTCCTATAAATTTCAGAAATGAGCCGGAATTTGTTTTGTTTTGCAGTAGTTCTCTGGCTCGGTTCCACTTCAATCTCCCTAAAACAAAAGGGAGAAGGCAGGTACCGATCACATCTCCTTCCAGCCTAGGGTTCAGCTGCAGATAATGCTTTATGTCCTTCTGGAAGCTCAGGTATCAAGCTGTGAGCTGAGGATCCATTTGCTTTTGCATCAGCAGACTCAGATTCCATTATCTTCCCTTCCCACTCAGGAGCAAGGTTTAGTTACTCGTTAATTTTGAGAGGGTTTCCTAAGAGATGCAGGAAAACATTTCCCGCAGATGTGAGCTGACAGCCATGGAAGCACTAACAAGGGACGTCATAAAATCCCTTCCTTGGGAGTCTTTATGAAAAGCAAAGCCACAAGAGTCTTGTTGAAACGTAGCAGGAGTACATAGGAAACATGAAAGGGGTGAGGTGTCATATAATTCAATAATTTTATAGCAACAGATGGGCTATTAATTTCAAATAAGAAGCAACATCCAATTAACAGCAGAGTTGGTGATTCCCAAATTCCACAGGTCTTTAAACTGGGAATTGATGGAAACTATGCCTCACTTCCTTGTTCAGCTGAAGTTTTGGTCTCTGTGTTACACAAGCAACATGCTGCAATTGCTACTTAATATCAGAAGAAATTGCCTTCTTCCTCCAGTGTAGTTCTGCTACTTGGAATCACGTGGAGGTTTTCCGATGTGGGTGGGCTGTGGGATGTAGGTTTTTTTATTGCTCAAGTTCGCCTCTGCTCACTCCCTGTATTTCTCTTATGCTGAAAGAGGATGAACAATGAATACCTGTTGCCCAAGTCTCTCATTAGACAAAAACAGAGTTTGGCTTTGGCACCAATGCAATCAGGTTCCACACTTGGCTTCTCTCCATACACTTGGCTATAGTGATTTCATACTCCAACCATCCAACATGGCAACAGTCCTCATCCTAAGCTGTGAGTTCAAATCCCTTTTCATCTATAGGCTTATATAAATGCAGTTTCATTTATAGGTTGTTAATGGCAATCCCCTCATTACATGAGCAAACACACACCATTACATGGAGAACACACACCACGCTCTTCTTAGAAAGTTTATTTAAAGTGCTAGGTTAATAGGGTGTCTTAGGGCTTCCACTGCTGTGAAGAGACACCATGATCAAGGTAACTCTTATAAAGGACAACACTGGGGCTAGCTTATAGATTCAGAGGTTCAGTCCATTATCATCAAGGCAGAAAGCATGGCAGTGTTCAGGTGCTAGAGGAGCTGTGGTTTTTACATCTTGTTCTGAAGGCAAATAGGAGAAGACTGACTTCCAGACAGCTAGGATGAGAGGGTCTCAAAGCCCACCCTCACAGTGACACATTTCCTCCAACAAGGCCTAACAGTACCACTTCCTATGGGCCAGGCATATTCAACCAACTACATAGGATATGGTTAATCAAACAGTTCAAGTTTTTCACTTGGTAACTGTGGGACCGTGAAAAGCAGTCTGTTTTGGTTGAGCGAGTCTTAACTTCCAGAGACCCAGTGAAAGATTCCACAAAGGACAGAACAGTAGATACACACTCCCAGACACAGATGGCTGACTCCATGAGTCCTCCAACTCCATTAGCCTATGCTATCTATCATGTAGACAATGCCCCAAGCTCCCAGAATTCTGGCTGGACTCCAACCCCAGTCAACTGAGCACAGCCAGGTATGCCCCGCGCCACAGACAGGTAGCCCAGTCCACCATATAAGGGGTGGTTTGCCCCTTCCCTTCTCTTCTTCCTCTTCTTCTTCTTCTTCTTCTTCTTCTTCTTCTTCTTCTTCTTCTTCTTCTTCTTC
>NW_022196914.1:67424676-67432565 GCF_008632895.1 Mastomys coucha | reverse complement strand
TTCCCTCTTAAATTTACTTTCTCCTCCTTTCCCCCTTTCTCCACGTGGCCATGGCCAGCCTCTACTTTCCTATCTCTTCTCTCTCCTTTCGATAATAAAACATCTTATAACCATGCATTGCCTCCTTTCAACTAGACATACCGTTTGCAGTACAAGACCAGATGTAGAACTCCTGCATGCTCCTCCGTGGTGTCCAATGTCACTTGTGATGCCCAGGGGCTAGAACCTGTGTCCTTAGCCTCTGAGGCCCAAGGACCCTCCCCCACCCCCATCCCGCACCTGTTCCCCCTCCCCTGCTCCCTGAGGACTGGGATACAGATGCCCATCCAGAGTGTGGACAGACACCCATGTCCACTGCCCAGAGTACTGGATCTCTGGCAGGACACGGGTCATTCTTTCCTCCCTCTCTGTTCCCTGGTTCCCTGGTGGCAGCAGAGCCCAGTGTCCAGCACTGCAGTGAGCATGGGGATGACAGGTAACTGCTGAGACAAACCAAGCAAAGTTTCCAGAGCCATATTCCACAGTCCTCTCCTTCTCCAATGATCCAACAGACATATTGTTACTTACTACAGACTCAAGACTTTTGTTTTAAGGCTCACAGTCATGTAATATTCATTTATTAGGCACTGAATTTATGCTGACAATGTTTACATGCTTGTCTTAAATCTCATTCAAATCTCATAACAATACTATAAGATAATGGTACTATTATCCCCAAGTAGGAAAGAGGAACAGAGAGATTGAGTAACCTACTCAAAGTCACCAGGGAGGGAGTACTAGATCCAGGATTTGTTCCGAGGCATTTATGTTAATACCCATGGATCCTTGCTGCTCTCTGTCTTAGCCAGAGAGTCATCTTTCTGCAGTGGGCAACCAGTAATGTGGGGACTCACAACTTGTCAAAGTGCTGAGAATATGTGACTGTTGAGGCTTTGCACTAAGTAGGGCATTTATATCAGTCCCACTCTCTGCCCTGCCAAGGCTCAGAGAACATCACAGAAGAGGGGACAGAAAGAGTATAAGAGCCAGAGAATGGGGGGAGTACGATGCAGGCATGAACTCACTTCGGCTATGGAGACCTGCATGAGACTCCCTCAAGATCAGGCTAACAAGATCTATCAGTGTTCCAGCATTCATTGCTAACTGGACTCAGTAGGTTACAGAAATAACAAATAATTAGAGGACATGAAAGTGAAGGGAGGGGGTATCCTGGAAGTGATACAGAGGAATAGAGGATGGGTGTGATCAAAACACATTGCATACATGTATTAAATTATCAAAGATATTATAAAATAGATTTTAAATAAATTAAATATATCTTAAAAGTGAAAAAAAGCATCATCTCAAGCAATTTTATAAATCTAGGGAGTCAGATATTTATATTGGGATGCTTAAATCTGTTTAAGCCCAGGAGGCAAACAATTTATAAATGTGAGTTGATTATGTATTTAGTTATTGAACATGCTCTTAGATACAACCTTATAGTCTTTCAGTTTCTGATTTATCAGTTTATTTTTTCATGTCTCCCTGAGCTCATAAATGTGTCTGTACAGGCTGAAGGGTCACAGTTACCCGTGAGAGTAGGACTCAGCTTCTCAGTGGAGCATGGGTTCATCTTCCAAGACTAAGGAAGTAATCCCACATCTATACTTCCTAAGCCTATGCCCTTCCCTATCAAATGACTATGGAAGTTTCCATTTCTCATAATCCTGGGATTTTTTCCAAAATATCTCATTTTTTTTCAATGTTGGGGACTTTCCAGGACAAAAGGTTTTGATTCCTTTTTAAACTGTAGACTGTCAGTCAGGCGGTAGTGGCACACACCTATAATCCCAGCACTTGGGAGGCAGAGGCAGGCAGATTTCTGAGTTCGAGGCCAGCCTGGTCTACAGAGTGAGTTCCAGGACAGCCAGGAACGAGAAATCCTGTCTCGAAAAAAACCAAAACCAAAAAAAAAACCAAAAAAAAACAAAAAACTGCAGACTGTCTTATTTAGTCCTGGGTAATACTGGCATTTTAAATCTACCACTGCACCCAGACTTCAATTTCCTCTGCACATTTTCCTGTCTTCATCATCAAACACCATTTTATGGTTACATTGCCTCTTCTCCTGACATCATGAAAATGACCGAAAGGTCACTAGCTCCTGCCTATGACTAAGTAGAGTCAGGCCATTTAACAAAGGCATACCCTTGAATGCCTCAAATACTACCTCCAGTGTGTACAGAAATATGTCATCTGTTTAGTTTCTTTCTCTTCCCACTGTGAGTCCTCGAGGTTGACACTGAGTACCACCCTGTCCACTATCAGCACATTCAACATGATCTACAACGGTCTTTACGACATGATACCAGGGCTGGCCGTACTACATTGTACCACATTTAAGTTTTCCAAAGATCTCCCATAACAGAAACTTAACATGTCAACTCGGAGTGTATTTACTGCAGTTTTTGTGGCAGTGGTGGTTGGAGAGAGAAGGCTCTACTGCTGGTAATCAACAGGACACATTATCAAACAAGAACACATACACACACATAAACTGTAGTTGTTTGAATGTGAAATCTCCTCCACGAGAGCTCATGTATTTGAACACTTGGTCTCCAGCTGGTGGCGCTGTTTTGAAAGGTTATTGAACCGTTAGGAGGTGGAGCCTCCTTTAGGAGGTGGAGCCTTGCCACAGGAAGCCAGTCACTAGGGGAAGGCTGGTTATAGCCAGGTCTATTTAAAAGAGATAGAAAAAAAGCGTCAGAAAAGCTGATACTTCCTGACTATAGATGCAACATGACATTGGGTACCTAACCCTGCGGCATTCTCCCGCCCCCTCCCCAATGCCATGATGGACAGTATTGCTATAAACAGTAAAGGCAAAATAAACCCTTTATTCCTTAAAAGGTTTTGTGAGTTGTTTTGTTACAGTATTGAGACAAATAAATACACATACTATTTCCACAAGAACAAGAGAAAAAGAGAAAGGATAAATACTGGATTTTCTTAAGTCAAATTGAAGAAAATAAAAATTTCAAAAGAATTCTTTTCTGCTGTGTGCTGCTGATAGTGTTTGTTAAACATTGTTTGGATTCACAATGTCAGACTCTATTGTTTGAGAATTTCTGCTATCAGAGCCTGAACAAGTCAAACTTTAAACAAGGCTTTCCAGTAATTCTTCTGTACACAGAAGTCTGAGGGCTACCTCTCTGAAGGCAGCACCAATACTAACATTTGTGGTACCAAGGGCAAGATGACTTCACTCCGGCTTCATCCTATATAAGGGGTCCAATGATGGTCACTCCATTGAAACTGTCCTGTAGTTTCATGAACTGGGTTCTACCTCTACTGAAGGGAGAAAGGAGACCTGAAACACAGAGTTCGAGAACAAAAGGACACGAAGCCAAGTTGAGGGTTTCCAATCAAGGCTCTCCTTTACTTTGGGGGTTCAGCATTTATATACAAGAGAGCATAACTGAATCTCTAGGTTACAACGACATTTGAATAACATAAGGAATTCGGGAGGAGTCAGGAAGAGTCCGAAAGGGAAGCTGGCTGCTGGGCTGAAAGTGGAGGTCTCGAAGTCCCGGAGGCGCAGTCCACAGTGGGGGAGGAGGTCAACAACAGATGTCCTCAGGCTGTATACGTGCCAGCCAGCAGGGGTAGCTTCCTCTGGAATCCTCAAAGGTGGAACTCATAGTAGTGAATCTTTGGTTCAGGCACAGAAGGCATGAGTTGAGTCTGCAGTGGCAAGCTCCGATGTCCTGCAGCTGAGGGACCCCAACACTCCATGTTGACTTCAATCCTAGGAGTGTTCTCAATAAATCTGACTCAATAAATCAGTAAAGAGGCTTGTGTGGATCCTACAAGAAAGCTGTTGGATCTTTGGGCAAAAGTTAAAGTCCTTGATACTCAGAAAGTGAAGAAGTAGAAAAACAGACCTCATGTAGATTTGCTCTTGGGCCCTGCAGATAGATGGGCACTGAGGACCTGGAAAAGGGCCAGACTAGAGGCCTAAGTCCTTTCTCTATGGGGAAGAGTAGGGGGAGTCCCAGGTTTCCTAAGAAATTATGTCCCAGATTTGCTCTATCCAATGCATCTATTCCTGATTTAAGGGGTCTCCACCACCACCACCACCACAAAGGACAATGAGAAAGTTTTAATTTGCTTTGTGGTTGTGCTTTGCCCAAAACAAAGGAACTATGAGGTAAATTTACAATGATAAAGTAATGCATCAATCAACATTAAAAAACAAAACAAAAAAACAAAACAAAAAATGGCAAATCTGAGTTGTGAGCAACAGCGTCCCATTCTATGAACTTAAAATATTTTTCAGGCAAGTGGCCTTTAAAAGGAGGATGTGCATAATGGTTAGTGACTATTTTTAGTAATATGAAGCATTAGTATTATTTGACGCTTTGAGCAGATGTCGGGCTCTACAGCAGAGGATGACAGAAATCTATTATGTGTAACTTCTTCTTGTTCATTATTAATGCTCTCAAAATTCTCCCTACATGTATGATGAGTATTTGCAGGGTGAAGGTCCTAGTTCACAGGACCATGATAACCCTCTGATTAGCCCTCTAGGCATTGCCTCTCAGCAGATTGTCACCACAGGGCCATTTACAGGGCTTTTATCTCCAGAGCCTGTTGTCTTCGGATCATCCTTTACCTTGGAGTGTTTCCTAGATACCAAGTTTGTGTTATATAACCTTGCATCCTTGGCAGCAGTTCTGCTGGAGACACCTGGTTCCTGCTGGGTCAGCTTGATTTGCTGCATGGGGAATTTGGAATTAGATAGAAAACATCTCTCTGTGTAGTTGAACTTGAAATATGCCAAGTTTGGAGTTGGAATCGGCCATGAATTCCATGTGGGTTGGGAGCCAAGGAAACCTATCTTCACACGCACAAGTGAACAGATGTTCCAAAATGACAGGAAATGTTTCCTGTATTCCAACAGCTGCTGAATTTCTGGCTGTTAGTTCTGTGGTTCACCCCCTGAGACTTAGCAATAAATTCCTTCGGTAGGGCATGAGTTGTCTTGGAAGGTTTTTTTGTTTTGTTTTGTTTTTTGCTCTGTTTGTTTGTTTGTCTGTTTGTCTACTAAATTGTTTGAGCTAGAATCTCAGCGACATTCTCACTTTCCTTGACTCCTCTCCTTAGTCCTCTATCCAAACAGTAGGAAGTCTGTCTGTGTGTGTGTGTGTGTGTGTGTGTGTGTGTGTGTGTGTGTGTGTGTACTTGATGGTGACGACCAGAGGATAACTGTGGATATCATTCTTTGGGATCCATCCATTGTTTTATGAGACAGGACCTCTTACTGGCCTGGACTATACCAAGCTCACCTGTGATCCTCAAGGAGTCACCTGTATTAGTATTACAAACTCTTTTATTTACTTATCACACTTTTTATTGATTATTTTATTTATTTACATTTCAAATGTTATGCCCCTTCCCGGTTTCCCCTCTGCAAAGCCCCTATTCCATCCCCCTCCCCCCTGCTTCTAAGAGAATGTTCCCTCACCCACCTGCCCACTCCAACTTCCTTGCTCTGGCATTCCCTTACACTGGAACATAGAGCCTTTGCAGGACCAAGAGCCTCCCTGCTCATTGATGCCAGATAAGGCCATCCTCTGCTACATATGAAACGTGTAGCCATGGTCTCTCTATGTGTACTCTTTGGTTGGTGGTTTAGTCCCTGGGAGCTCGGGGGGGGGGGTCTGTTTGGTTGATATTGTTGTTGTTCTTATGTGGTCCCATTACAAACTCTTGACATGGTACTTGTTAGTTTTATGAGAAAGGACTCCCTGTGTATCCCTGGCTGTCCGCCTGGAACTTACAGAGATCGGTTCTTGTCTTTGCCTTCCAAGCACTGGAATTAAAGGCGTGTGCCACCACATCAGTTTTTTTGTTATTATTGTTTGTCCTTTTTTTTTTTGTTTTTTGAGACAGGGTTTCTCTGTATAGCTCTGGCTGTCCTGGAACTCATGCTGTAGACCAGGCTGGCCTTGAACTCAGAAATCTGCCTGTCTCTGCCTCCCAAGTGCTGGGATTAAAGGTGTGCGCCACCACTGCCCAGCTGTTTGTCATATTTTTAAATATCTTGTGTGTGCATGTGCACGTGCAAGCATCTAGAGGTCAGAGAACTGGCAAGGGAGTCATTCTGTCTTTCCAGGTGGGTTCTAGGGATCAAATCCTGGAAGAAGGAACCCTTTACCTATGGAGCTACTTCTCTGGCCTCGGTTAGTTTTTTTGTTAGCTTTGGGTTTTTTGAGACAGGGTCTGAATATGTAGCTCTAGGTGGCCTGGAACTCACAGAGATCCATCTGCCTGTTTAGAGAATGCTGGGACTAAAGGTGTATGCCACCATGCCTGACCTCTGTAGAGCTTTTAGACAGGATCTTATCTTGCCCAGGATGGATTTGAACTCTGTAAATGAGGATAACCTCAATCTCCTAATTCTCGTCCCTCCCTCCCTCCCCCTTTCCCCCCTCTCTCTCTGATTGCAGGTATGTGCTGCCGTGCTCAGCTTCTCTCTGACAGGAACTCGCAGACATGAACTTGTCAAGGTATGGTGGAAAGTGGAACAGATCTGGAGTATAATCCTGTGGGACAAAAATGAGGTCCCGCGTCCACTCAGGGCTAGGGTCACTGGACGAGGTAGATCTCAGGCCACCACTGGGCGGGCGTTGGACTCTGAGAAGCCGTGGGATCCCGCTCCAGGGGTGAGGAAGGTGCAGTCTGGGGTCTCCACGGAACTGCCTGAATTGGGCTCCTGACTCTCGGCCAACACAGCCGATGCTAGGGGCTGCAGAAGAGCAGGTTCTGGGGTCCCTGGGCCTGCAGGGAGTCCAGGGAAGTCAGGTTCTCATTCTCAGACATTCCAGATGCTGTATGTCACAGAAGAGCCTAGAAAGGGTGGGGACCCTCAGACAGACTCTGGCAGAAGGGAAAAGGGTAGGAGGAGAGCTCTGGCAGGTTACTGCGGGGAGGAGAGAGTCTGGCTTGTTCAGTCAGCGGCTTGGGTTGTCAGAAGCAGTGGCTAGAGCTCAGGGTGGCTTCTCAATGGGAGGTTAGATGCACGGCTTCTTAGAGGGAAACCTGCTCCATTGCTCCAGCACGGATCCGATGAGCAGAAATCGTCTGTGGTTTTAAGGCATTTATTGCAGAAAGGCAGAGAGTGGGAGAAGTGTAGAGAAGTAGAGACTGGCCATTGATGGGGTTCAAGTGGCGGCAGATGCATCTGCAGACACCAGGCCCAAACAACTCCACGTGTAAGAGGTTTAATTAGAAGGGGTGGAGGATAGCGGCGCAGGAAGAGAGAGAGAGGGGAGAGAGGAAAGAGAGAGAGATGGAGGAAAAGTACATATATATATATATGTATACATATATACATATATATACATATATATATATATATATATGTCATGACGTAGCAGTCCAGGTAAAGGTGGGAGTTGAAGCCAATGGATTCTGGGAATATGGTGGCCGTTACCTTGGCGACAGGTCTGTGGACCCGCCCATATCTGCCGCAGGTTCTGGGTGCTAACATACCTCCCTTTTTTATATTATGAAGAGAAGGAAAGAAAAAGGGAAGGGGAAGCCGATGATGAAAAGGGAAGGAGGGCGTCGTGTCTCTTAGGCTACTTCCTGTTGTCTAGGGGTGTTGTCAATGGGGGTAGCTGTCTTTCACCATCGGGATCCACTTGGTAAATGTTTGTACCAGGTTCCTCTGTTGGCAGTGGCTCATCTGTGGGCAGCGGCTGGTAATCCTGTAACAGGAGCTTCTTTAGCTGTCAGGATATCTAGTCCTCATCTGTTCTGAAGCACCACGGTTGCCAAGGAGTCGATCTGTTTCTGGATAGTAAGCACAGTTTCAGACATTTTTTGAAAATCGCTTTGAA
>NW_022196914.1:67420266-67421645 GCF_008632895.1 Mastomys coucha | reverse complement strand
GGGTCAGGTGTCTTTGGAGAGGAGGGACTTGAAGGTTTGGCTGTAGGTGGGTCTTAACAAAAGAAGACTGTTAGGATAAAAGAGTTGGTGAAGATAGGACAGAGTTTGGTGGGTGTCAGGAGTTAAAGAAGGTAGAGATGTAGGTTGTAGTGTAAGAATGTCTTGGGGAGGATGAGATGAGTCTGGGCCCCTAAGGGCCGCAGCTCTAGCTGCCTTGTCAGCTCGGTTGTTTCCCCTGGAGATAATAGAGTCGTCTAGAGAAGGTTAAGGTTGTGTAGATTTCATGGCTAAGAGAAGTTGAGTTGGGGAACAAGAAGAACACAAGAAGGAATTAGAACAGAGATAGATGAATATTTGAACATAGGGGAACCTCCTTCCATTTACCAGTTTGCCAGCAGTATGTGTTAAGACCCCTTAAAATAGCTGGGTCTAGAGTACCATTAAGTGGCTACTTTGAATTCCCATCTAGTTGATATTTAACCCAGACCTTATTGCAGAGATATATTAATTTTGATGCCTTCAAATCAGGTGTAAGCTTTAAAGATTTGAGATTTTCCAGGAGACAACCCTGTGGGGTGCTTAGAGAAACTGGTCGAAGACATCCTCGAACCCATTGGGGGGGTGGTTGGATGTTCCTACCAGCATCCTGAGAACAATCCGAGCACCAAGGAAAATTAACAGCCGAAGCTAGTGGTTTCAAGTCATCACGAGAAACCCTAGTGGCAATTTGGCAGGGCCCAGTGGCCTGCGTGGGAAAGTAACTCACCCTGGATCCAGGGGTTTGGGGGGCAGTAGCCCGGTGAGTATTAGGAGTGAAAGTTACCTCTGAGGGAAGGGGCACCCAGTGGGAGGATGTCCTAATGTGTATGTCGAGGGAGTCTGTACTCCATCAATTCCAGGGAAGGTTGGCCAGACCTTATCTGGAAATCTGGAGGTCTTGTCCCTGACTGATCTTATTAATTAATATGTCGGTGTCTGTGTGGCTGGTTATGAGCAATCTGGTAAATGGAAAACATGGAACTGAATGGTGCCTGAGTGGGGTTCAGCTCACATGGTTAAGAGTTCTTAGTCTAGCAGCGCTCGGCTGTGTCTGGTGTCTCTAGCAACTGGGAACGCTCCCTGAGCAGGGTATTGGCGGCGGTAGTGGTGATGGGACCCACTCTGTGCAAGGCCGGACGCAGCAGCGGTGGCGGTGGCGGCTGCGGTGGCGGCCCGCCGTCCCAGGCGCCGCTCTACATAGCCGTGCACCAAAATGATGGGGTTCGAGTCACGGCAGACGCATCAAAGACACCAGGCCCAAACAGCTCCACATGTAAGAGGTTTAATTAGAAGGGGTGGAGGATAGCGGCACAGGAAGAGAGAGAGAAGGGAGAGAGGAA
>NW_022196914.1:67400249-67420144 GCF_008632895.1 Mastomys coucha | reverse complement strand
GTGGGAGTTGAACCCAATGGATTCTGGGAATATGGTGGCCGTTGCTTTGGCGACAGGTCTGTGGACCCGCCCATATCTGCCGCAGGTTCTGGGTGCTAACAGCCATAACCACCTGAAGAGAGCGGGGAAGGGAATGGGGAGAGGGGAAACAAGAGGGCAAGAGTAAGAGCAAGAGAATAAGAGAGCGAGGAGGGGACAAGCAGCCCCTTTTATAGTAGGCTAGGACTACCTGGCTATGGCTAGGTAACTGTAGGGGTGGAGTCCAGACAGAATACCAGGAGCTATTGAAAACATGCACTGTGTGTTTAAAGGTAATCAGTGTTCTTAGCAGTAAGTGGAATTTGTGGCACTCCAAGTAGGAGGAGTATAGTTACTTTCTTTCTTCAAAAAATGTGGCTAGTAGGCAAGTTCCTTGACATAGTAATGTTAAAAGTGCACGTCCTGACACACAAGGTTTATGTCGAGCCCCGAAAACTGCCTTTTGCATCTTCAAAATCCAACGACAAAAGATGCTTAAAGTGCAATTTTATTCTAGTATTAAAATAAAGTTTAAAGATATTTTAAAGTGGTGAAATATCTTTAGTTAAGCATGTTGATTATTTTGCGACAGCTGGTATTTTCTAATCCTATTTCCCCTGTACATAAGCTTCTTCCAGTGTACATGTTCTGCTAAAATTGAGAGTCAAGAATCACACTCCTGCTTCCTGCTGATAGCTTGAACCCAAAATAGCAACAACCAATGAAGGCAAACATCTGTGAAGGCTTAGGCAGAGCACATTTACTAGTAATACTTTCGAGTGTCATTATATTTACTTTCAGAAATATTTTACTTGCTTCTTTGAAGGTCTGACCAACAACCTCTAATACCTAGACCAGTCCTCTAGGAAGACAATACACACTGAAAAACAGCTTCCTTCTGTTTAAGTGGGAGCTAAGACTGCATGCAAAGGATATAAGAATTCACCAATACAAACATTTTTTTATGATTTAGACATGCAAATATTTCCCAAAAGCTTCATGTGATGTACGCTTGCTCACCATCCTATTCTTAGGATCATTGGATCCTATTGTTAACAGTCATTGGATCATGTGATCTCTGACCTATTAACAGGTAAGTCTATATTAATGGATTCATAATTTGATGGCATTACTGAGAGGTGAGGTTTTGGGTAGCGGCAGCAGGTCCCCAGAGGTATGCCTGTGAAAGGTGTGTCTCCTCTCCGGTCCCTTTCTGTCTGGCTTTCTGCTTCCTGACTGACATACAGTGGATAGGTGAGTACTTTCCTCTAACATCATGATATCATCTGCCTTGCCATGGATCTGAAAGCAACCAAGCCAGCAGACTACGGATTGAAACTCCTGAAGCCAAAAGATAAAATAAACGTCTCCTGCCTTAAGTTGCTTTTCTCAGTCATGGAAACTAACACATGGTCATCAATGAATAAAAGCGAGAGCATCTGCAGAGATGGTTCTGCAGTTAAGACCATTGGCTACTTGTGGTAGACTGAATAAGGATGGCTCCCATAGGCTCATATATTTAATGCTTGATCACTAGAGAGCATCATTAGGAGGTGTGGTCTTGCTGGAGCTTCAAAGGGCCAAGCCAGGCCCAGTCTCTCTCTCTCTCTCTCTCTCTCTCTCTCTCTCTCTCTCTCTCTCTCTCTCTCTCTCTCTCTTTCTCTCTCTCTCTCTTTCTCTCTCTCCCTCCTTTCTCTCTCTCTTTGCCCCCATAGGGTCTTCCTGTGTAGCTCTGACTATCCTGGAACTCATGTAGAACAGGCTAGACTGGAATTCATAGAGATCCACTTGCCTCTGCCTCTTGAATGATAGGATTAATGGTGTGTGTCAGCATGCCCTAGCACTATTTTTGGATTTTTTTTTTTTTTTGAGACAGGCTCTCTTGGAGCCCAGGCTGGCCTTGAATTTGCTCTATGTCAGAAAATGACTTTGAATGGCTAATCCTCCTACCTCTACATTCTGAGTATTGAGAGTACAGCCATCCCTTAGCATGCCCAATTTTACAAATGTATTTTTGGAAGAGGCATGCACTACTACACCCAGTTTTACAAATGTATTTTTGGAAGGAATTTTTCTTTCTACTCAGAATCTATGTTGGAAAATGTGATGTAATTCACAGTTAAATTTATTTCCTCTGAAAAAAGTAATCTACAAGGAAGAATTGTTGTCATTCCTTTTGGAGTCAACCTTTGCATCCGTAAGAATCCTTAAAACTAAGAAATAAAGGAGGCGGGAGGTGGTTGAGTCAGTAATGTGCTTGCTGCATAAGCATGAGCACTTGGGTTGAAATTCCTAACGTGTGCATTAAAAGACAGAACAGAAAAGGGGGGAGGGGCACATCTGTAATCATGGAGCTGTGGAGCATGCAGACAGAGAAAAGAGAGTTCCTAGTTCCTAGTTTATAAGCTCCAGGTTCACTGAGAGATCCCGTCTCCAAAGATGCTAGAGAAGTAGTTAGGGAAGACCTCTGTCATACACACACACACACACACACACACACACACACACACAGAGCAACAGAGATAGAGACAGATAGATAGACAGAGACAGAGAAAGGGAGACAGGTAGAGAGAGACACAGAAAAACAAGCTTTCTCCTTAGGATAATAATTTATATTAATAATTAATATTGAATATTAATATATAACACTTACCAGTGTGAAAATTTCTAGATGATAGGTAGGGTGCTTACTTAGCACATGTGAAGTCTTGTGTTTGACCCTCAGTACCACATAGACACACAAATACTAGAAAACATTTAATTGGGGCTTGCTTATTATTTCATAGGTTTAGTCCATTATTGTCATGGTGGAGAGGCCTTAACATCATGCAGGCAAATATGGTGCTGGAGAAGTAGCTGAGAGTTCTACATCTGGATCTTCTGGCAAAGAGACAGACAGAGACAGAGACAAAGACAGAGAGAAAAAAGAGAGAGTGAGAGAGAGGGAGGGAGGAAGGGAGGGGTGAGAGGGTAAGGGAAAGGGAGAAAGAGAGAGGGAGAGGGAGAGGGAGAAGGAGACAGAGAGGGAGAGAGGAAAGGGAGAGAGAGACAGAAACAGAGACAGAGAGAGACAGAGAGAGACAGAGAGACAGAGACAGAGAGACAGAGAAAGAGAGTGAGAGAGCAAGAGAGAGTGAGCAGGAGCCTGGATGAAGAAGACTCTCTAAAAAATAAATTAAAATTTTGTAAAAAATCTAAAAATAAAGCAAAGGTAAGAGAAGGTTCACCTTCCCTTTCATATTGAGGTAAACTGTATTAAATGCAAACTGCACCATACAGGTTCCAACTCTGTCATAATATCTGTAGAATCCACGTACTCATTCAGCAAATATTTACTGAGCAATTGGAATTATTATTGTTTTAAAAACGTTGTAGAAAACCTTTCTCTCAACCCTTGATAATTTACAACTGGATCTGGTTTTATCTTGTACTTCTAGTCAACTTACTAATAGTATTAAAAATATTTATCGTACTTGAGAATTTATTTTCCCTAAGACCTGAAATCATTTGGATTTCAGTATCTCAGCCACGCTTAGAGGCACAGGAAATAAACAGCAAATACTCTTTGCTGTGTTTGTTTGGTCTCAGTTTTGTTCTTGTTCATGTGATGGATACAGGATCTCATGTATACAAGGCTTGCCTCAAACTGACTATGCAGCCACAGATAATCTTCTGATTCTTCTACCTCCACCTCCTGAAGATTACATGTACATCAAGACACATGTTTTACAAAGTATCAGGAATCAAATTAGGACTTTGTGTATCCTAGGCTAGTATTTTATTGTATGAGTAGAGGATATGAGGTCCTTGTGCATACAGATAAGTACTGAAGAAGCTAAAAAAGTTAAACACACAGGCTTGACTCTTTGAAGGAACAGTCTTCTTTCAGGGATGCTGGGGAAGGATAGAGTTCACAACCTGGTGATCTTTTGCTACCTGTAGGGCCAGGCTTCATCTGTACCCCAAGAATATTGTTTGTTTATCCCAGACTTTCCCCTTCTAAATCTTGAGCATTGCTTCTCAGTCCATAAAACTCATTCTTTGAGAGATGTCACTTGTATTTTACAACAGCCTATGTAACTTCTATATTATCTTAGAGCAGGACCGCATCCTGATACCTACAGGCAATGGGTTTAACTCTTGTCATTCTTCCTAGACTCTTATCTTGAACATTGTTTCTAACTCAACACAACTGTCGTAATGGAAAAAAAATCCATATTCACTTTGAAAAGAGTTTCAGTGTAAACATGTCTTAAGTTTGTTGTACACTTGGGACTGAGTTGTCATCAGGAAACTTTTTTCCAAAGCTGTGTTGTGCTTAAATATGGCTAAAATACGCCAGTTGATGTCATGGTTCAGAAGTTTGGACCAGTACTGGCTAACTGAGTCAGGCTGAGCTGGGTTTCATTCTTACCTCACCTGAACTACTTTCCTGACAGCTGTGAGGCTTGAAGAGAGCCTCACATATCTGAGCTGTCTGTCAGTAGGGGGTGACAAACAAAACAAAAAACTAAAACTCTAGAGTTATTTGAGATGAGTCCAACACAGGGGATGTTCTGATACATTTTGCATAATAAACTCCATCAAGATCAATGTCATATAGAATCTCAGCCTCATATCACTGAATCTACCAAAAATGCTATTAAAAACATATATGTGACACTCTTGGCTTGATATATTTTCCAGCCCCATGGAATGTTCATGTTCTAGTCCATGGACCCATCTCAAATAACACTAGATTTTTGGGTTCTTTGTTTTGTTTTGTTTTTGTTTTGTCTTTTTTCTGGATAGAACTCTTACTAGAAATTGTCAGTGAAATTAAGTCAAAGAAGAGCTTGGAGTGATAGTTCCCACCTGGAATTCCAGCCATTGAGAGGTAGAGGCAGCAAGAATATGACGTTGAAGCTAGTCTGGGCTATACAGTGAAATGACTCTATAACTCCCCTACTTACATCTACATAACAGAAAGATGCATAGATGATAGATAGATAGATAGATAGATAGATAGATAGATAGATAGATAGACAGACAGACAGATAGATGGGGGAATCAAAAGTGTGCTGTCTATTACAAGAAGCTAGTGTGTTAGACTGAAAATATTCCCCCATGATCTGTTCATGTCCTACCCTAGAAAAATCTATAATCCTTATTTTATATAATGAGATTACCTTGAGTTATACAGATAAGATTTAAATGTTATGGGAATGTTCTTATAAGAGACCTACAGGGAAAGATTTGCATAGACTCACAGAGGAGAAAATATGTAGACGAACACAAAGGATTGGAGTGATGGACTTGTAGACCAAGAAAGCCAATGAGTGCCAAAAGCCTTAAGAACCTAAAAGAGTCAAGAAATAAGCATGGAAGCAAACAAGGAAGGAAGGGAGGGAGGAACAGAGGAAGGGATGGAGGGAGAGAGGTGGGGAAAGAGGAGAGGATACTGATTAAAGGATTTAGTTTATATGATTGTGGCAGTTGTCAGGTTAGCAGTTCTGAAAACCAGGAAAACATACATGGTATCCCCTTGAATCCAAGCAGTGGGCAGTTTTCCTTCTTCCTTAGGTAACTTCAGTTTTTTTTTTTTTCTCTAAAGTTTTCAACAATTGGTTGAGGCCTATCTGCACCATGCAAAGTAATACGCTTTGCTCAAAGTATACTGATATGAGTCCTAAATTCCTTTTTAAAATATACCATCATACATATGTGTGTATGTATTTTTAAGTACACAAGTATAAACTTCTCAGTCTCTATAATGTTACTTGTATGTATAACAATTAAAGAAAAAGAGGCCACAGATTTGAAGAAGAGCAAGAAGTATATGTGAGGTTTGGGAGGGATGAAAGGGGAAAATGGTGTAATTATAGTATAGTCTCAAAACAAAATTTAGTTTTAAAAACACCTTCACAACAATAACTAGAGTTGCATTTGACCAAACAACTCCAAACCACAATCTGTCAAACTGATACATAAAATTAAGCACCTTACTATCTGTTCAAGCCAGTACTCCAAGGGAAGGAGCATGGGGAGTGTGGGCTCTAGTTCTCCGGGGGGCGGGGAGGAAGAAAAGATTAGAGTGAAAGACACTAAGAAACTAAGCTGCAGAGTGTCAAAGAGAACAGAGAAAACAGAGAACTGGTATAGGGAAATTTTAATCTGGCAAGAGGACTGCTCGGGCAAAGCATCACATCCAAAAAACCTAGGTCTGTGTGATCTGGCTGGATTACAGACTAAGCAATGAAGTTTATTTTGATTTGTAGAAGGAAGCAGCCATGTTTGAAAGTAATGTCTAATTGAGGAGAAGACAAAGTGATGAACCAGAGAAAGAGTTGACAGAATGAGTCAGAATGGATATACCCAACTCTCATGAGAACTGCATAAGAAAAAGAGATGACTAAAGAGAGCAGCACAGAAAGAGAGAAAGAAGGAAGTTTTACTGAGACAGGTTGTAGATGAAGACAGAACAAGCCAGAGAATGAGAAGGAGCCAGAATATTAGAACAGATTGCCAGAGTTGGTTTGAGACCAAGCAGAGCAATTCAGTCAGAAGCTGAGAGCAACCAATTTGAGTCAGTCAGCTTAGAAAGGAGTTTGGGTCAAAACAGCTGAGTTGAACCAGTCAGCTCAGAAATCAACCAGTTCAGAAAGAGCTAGAATGGGTGAGTTTATTCCACATTAAGCCTCAAAGATGACAATTGCATCTGGCAAATAAAAGTTACTTTTACAGTGGTGGCTCACATCTACAGTTCCAGTTCGTGGAAGATGGAAGCAGGAGGATTTGGAACCAATCTAGGATAAGAAGTATGTTAGATACCAGCCTGGGGCTAAAGTGAGATCTCCCCTCTTCTCCCCAAAAGATGAAGGCTGCTGAGGAATGATCTCTGAAATGTATTTGCTACTTTAAATGTTGTGATGCCTTCAAGAAGTGTTTGTTGTATTTTCTGTCCTGAAATTTAGTTTTAACCCACAGATTCCCCTCTATTTTTGACATTAAGATGAAGGTGGTATCTTGGTGAGTTCAGATTCCATCCTGTTAAATGATATATCCAATAGACAGATGCCAGGATTCCACCAGTGAAACTTCTGAGCTATGACATCAGGAAGCATAAGAAAGCAGGGTCAACCCAGATTCCAAAACCAGGGTGACTAAAAATGAATCCCAAATAAATACAGTGGTACTCAGGAACTCAGAACAAGGACAAAATCAGAATTCTACCTTTAAGACTATAGTGGATAAATAAATACTACTTAACCAACCTAAGGTATCATCTGGAGAAGGTGAAAACAGAGAAACCTTTGAGAATTGCTAGCAGGAATAAAAAGTGAAGAGTAGTGTTAGTGCCTGGCCAAGTAGTGTCAGCACATGCCTTTAATCCCAGCACAGGAGGCAAAGACAGATTTCCAGGCCAGCCTAGTATACAGAGCAAATCCCAGGACAGCCAGTAAGTAGTACACAGAGAAATCTGTCTTAAATGTGGGTTTGTGCTGTGTGAGTGTGTGTGTGTGTGTGTATCTCCACAGCCACGAATGCACAGACAACTAAGGACAGAGGCCAGTCTTGGGTGTTGTTCCTCAGAGTCAGTTCATCTTGCTTTTTGAGACAGTGTCTCTCACTAGGATATGGGGCTTGCTGATTAAGCTAAACTGGCCAGGAAGCCCCAGGGATCTGCCTGTCTTCACCTTGTCAGTGCTGGGACTGCAAGCGTGCACCACTTCCATACTTGGCTTTTACATGGGTGCTGGAGATGGATCTCAGGTCTTCGTGCTTGCACAGAAGACATTACCAACAAAACCATCTCCCCAGCATTGAAGGCTCAACTTTTTGAGAGACTTTGAAAGACTCTAGGCACAAATAGAGTTGCTTTACAGCCCAGGTAAGAAAAGATGCAGGTCCACTGTCATAAACTAAATGCTACCAATATGAGAGTGACACAGCAACCTTAACATTGGCACCAAAAGCCTCAAGTATTTTCATAACATCACAGATGTAATAAATTCTTCAGAATAGTATACCACTGACTCAAAGTTATGATAATTTGGGAACATGAAAGATTATTTTATTTAATATTTTATCTAATTACTAAATTAGTTAATGAATAAATTAATATTTATTTAAATAATGATGTTTAACAATATGATTATTTTATTTCAATTATATTATTAATATAAATAATTATAATTAATATAAATTTTAATAAATAACAAAGAAGTTTATATATTACTTTGTATCCATTTTTAATACCTTTGATTTCCTTTGCAATCCTGTATATTTTATTGCATTCATGGAAACATTGTTCTAAGAAGCAGTCAAAATGTTTATTAGAATTTACTTTGCTCAAGCCAAAATGCCTAACTTTAAAAGTGCTTGGGAATAATTTAGGGGAAGGAGATGTAGAATATACTAAGGTATTAATTTGAATCACAAGAGCTAGGCCACAAAAATAATGATGAAAAGCAAGCTGTAAGCTGGAGAAGAGCTCTGTTTGAAAGCCTAGCACTATGTAATTTCTTACGGTTACTGTTCTGACTGCTCTGTAATCAGGCTGATAAATGACTGGAACAGGGCACATCCAAACAACCGAATTCTGTTTTTCTTTGGAACTCTATTTCCTCCTCTTTGTGCAAAGTCTTATAGAATTTTAATGGTCCTACCTTCCTTTGGGCCATCTATCCTTCTATATAACTGACAAAAGTTTGGTAATTTTTCTCATCTAAACTATGGAGACTGAGTGTAGTAAATTACCCAGAAGCCTACAGAACATTTATTGCATCTATCATTCATTTTTTAGAAAATCCTCTTCACAACCATGACAAGTACATCAATTTATAAATACACAGCATTTTGACAATAAAATACATGACGTGAAAGAGAAGACAGAAAAAATTTAAATCTGCCAAAATTTATAAAACTTGCACTTGTATGTTGTCCACTGATTATTTAATAAAATATAATTGTAATTATAGTGGACAATAAATAAAGGTGTTGCGTTGCATAGGAGAGACCTCGATTTGTCATAGTTTGAACCTCAAAGTACAAACTAAACAAAAGATTAAACAAGACTTAGGGTGAAAGCCAGTCCCTAATAAATAATATAAATAAATAATGGCACAAATGAAACTCCCTCTACTCATGAAGAGCATAGACCACAAGGGTTCTCAACCTTCCTAATGCTCCATCCCTTTAATACAGATCCTCAGGTTGTGGTGACTCCCAAGCATGAAATTATTTATGCTATGTTATGAATAGTACCATAAATATCTGTTATATATGTTATGAATAGTACCGTAAATATCCGTTATATATGTTATGAATAGTACTGTAAATATCTGCTATGCAGAATATCTGACATGCAACCCGCGGAGACTGAGACCCACAGATTGAGAACCACTGGCCTAGATCCAGGGACTATGAAAGCCTTGTAAGTAAACAGGGGGAGCTGACCTAACAGACAGCAGGGGAAGCTAGTATGTTTCCTCTTTCTTCAGACCCACGTGGTGGCACAAATGGGGTGAGCCCACGGAGGTTGGTGAGGTCACACACTTCCCCTGTTTCTAACACAGGCTTCCCTAGACTGATCTGAAACACATGGTGCAATGTTAGGAACAATGGAACACAATGTTTGCATCTGAGGGCTGTGAAGAAGGAAACTCTTCATTCTCCCCATACACACAACACACTGTCTCCACTGATGATGAGTCCTTTCCCCAATGGCAACACTTTTGGAGATAATTCCACTCTGATCATTTTCTCTTCCTCCTGAAAATCAGGTCGAGAACATATCCTTCTGTACTTTAACACCCAGTAGTGTTTTGTTTATTATTTTACCATGCAAACATCTGAAATCATACTCTCCACACCTTTACTTGAAACAAAACAAAACAATCCTTCCCCCCAAAACAGTAAATAGCATTTAAAAAACGATGTGTAGCTCACTCTGTAAAGTAGTGTCTCATAAGCACAAAGGCCTGGCCTCCAGGACATCTTGGAGCTATATAAGATCTTCCCTTAAATTAAGAGAGAGACAGACAGAGAGAGAGAGAGAGAGGGTGTCTAAACAGGTACTCGTCTGTTTATTGCTGCACTGTTTGAAACACCCAGGAAACAGAAGCAGCCTGCACATCCATGTACAGATCCATGGAAAAAGAAAATATCATATGATGCAGCCATACAGAAAAGTAATATGGTGATATTTCATGAAAAAGTATGGAGCTGGAAATCATTGTTACATAAAATAAGCCAGAAAATCTAACACTGTGTGTTTTTACTTATATAAAGAAACTAGTTAGAATTGTGTGGATGTGTGTGTATGTGTGTATATATCCATCCATCTAGCTAGCTAGCTAGCTAGCTATCTACTTAGTATCATGTCTGTCTGTCTGTCTGTCTGTCTAGGGGGTTCATGAAACTAGAAAGGAGAAAAAGGTCTTAAGGGGGAAAGAGTCATCAAAGGACTACATGCCATGAGAAGGCAGAATGGAGACTAACTGGGGGAAGACAGGAAACCAGCCCCCTTCTCGAGAAGGGAGCTGGTGAAGAGGAGGCCAGTGGGTATGGGAACAAACAAAATCAAAGTATAATGATACTTATTATGGAACTATCATGATGAAACCCATTACTTTGTATGCTACCCTAAAAATTAACTGCAAAGATAGAATCATAAGCTTCAACTCCCAGATGCTGAAGTCAGCTATTAGCAAATCTATTATGGCTTTCACTGAGTCTTAAGAGGTAGGTGTTATGAAAACCATCTGAATCCTCTGTAGAGCTAAAGAGTGTAGTTGAAGCTGTAATCCCATTTATCTCTTTGAAACCTTCCAAAACCTGTCAGCAAAGGAAATTAAAATCTTAATTAAGCCCTTTTCATTAGATGTAGCAACGAACACAGCCCAGTCATACTAGCCAGAATAATGTAATAAAACAACTACAGCACAGGAAATTTCACCCTGTCTCAAAGAATTACATCCAATCACGTCTTACAGTGACACCTGGAATATCCCGTGATCTCATGCCAAAACTCCAGAGATTATTGCTGAGCTTTGAACAACCGGTGTGGTTTATTATGAATGTCATGCCTTATCTAACCCTTCATCAAGCCTATTGTCCTGTCTACCTAGCAACTCTTTTCCAGGAATTGCCTCACCTCATTGCCCAACTTGCCAGGCTGCAGAGGACTTGCAATATTCCTGTGTGAGACTGCCCCGAGCTGTGGTTAATATGTCTGAGAGTGAGGACCTGAGCTTATCTGGTCTGGTGTTCCCTTCCTCATGAGTTTTTAAACTGAAACCCAGAAGCAGATAGTTTCCCTCCAGGAAGCTGGATCCTAAATGCTAACTTGGTGAGTATTCCTACAGACTGGCATGTGGAACCTGCAAACAGGAAGGTTACTTAGAAAGTACGCCTAAGCCTGAGAAAGTAGCAGGGACATGGGTGAGTTTTTAGATTTGCTCTTGTGCAGCGCTTGGTGGCCAGTCTCTCTTGAATTCTAGAAATAAGGCCAGTAATTCTGCAATGAATAATCTGTTTATTTTTAAGCTAATCTGACTTATACCTCTTTTCCACCTGAAAATAAAACTAGTAATTTATATTGATTTATTCAATAAAATTTTATTTATGTAACATTTAACATATAAATTACTTGCACTTTAACAGTTTCTATCTCAAATGTAATTTTTATAAGTTTTTGATCTATTTCTTCTAAAGAACACGTCTTTGCAGTGTCAAGAATGCCTTCAGAGATTGGGTGGCAGTGTCATGCTCATACTAACTACGTCTTTAAGATCTTTGCTCATGGCCTCTAAGGCAGTGGTTCTCAACCTTCCCAAGGTGGTGACCCTTTCATACAGTTCCTCAAGTTATTGTGACTCCCTACCATAAAATTCCATTGTTACTTCATAACTGTAATTTTGCTAGTTATGAATCATAATATAAATTTTTTTCTGATGGTGTTAGGTGACCCCCATGAAAAGGTCATTTGACACCCCCCCAAAAGGGTCGAGACCCACAGGTTGAGAACCACTGCCCTAAGGTCTCAGTTCAAGTTACATGCTTTAAATGTCCACTTTGAGCCAGACCATAAACAGTTGATGTGTACTCAAAAAACGAAAACAGGAATCTGACAATATAATGGAGGAGAAACACACGAAAATCAGTAATTAGGATTGTACTATGCCAAGAGGTATAAATGAAGTAGTTATTTACTCCCTTGGATAGTTATATATCTATCTTTCCTAGTTTTTTTTTTTAATTTTCTCCTTCATCTTGTTGTCTGTATAGTAATGTGGGGTTTTTTCCCCCCTTCATCCAAGGGAGTTGAGTTTTCATGATTGAGTTTGGTGATTCCACCTCCAATGTGGCCACCAGGACTAGAGAAAAAAACGTAACAAAAAAATAAACCTAAACTGCAGGATGATGGTACATTCTTTTAATCCCAGCACTCAGAAGGCAGAGGCAGGCAAATCTTTGATCTATAGAGGAAGTTCCAGGGCAGCTTCAACAGAAAAAAAAAACAAAACTAAAGTAATCTGTGTAAATTCCAGTGCCTTGGAATGCAGGTCCTGAAACGATGTCCAATGGTTCATGGCCTATCTTTCATACCTGCGTGCAAAATACTTAAATCCCTTTACACTGAATGGGGCTGACCTAATGGCTGAGCCATCTCTCCAGTCCTAGGGAGCTGAGCTTAGTTAGGACACTAAGGAAAAGCAGGAAATGACAGTGATGGCTTGGTTATCACAGACATTACATTTTTACCTTGCCCTCTCAATTGGTCACACTAGGACTGTGGTTCTCAACTTGTGGATCATGATCCCTGTCAGGGTGAATGACTTTTGCACAGGGATCATCTAGGACCACTGGAATCCACAGATATTTACATCACAATTCTTAACAGCAGCAAAATTATTGTTGTGAAGTAGCAATAAAAATAATTTTGGGGGGGGGGCTGGTGAGATGGCTCAGCAGGTAAGAGCACTGACTACTCTTCTGAAGGTCCTGAGTTCAAATCCCAACAACCACATGGTGGCTCACAACTACTTGTAATGAGATCTGACACCCTCTTCTGGAGTGTCTGAAGACAGCTACAATGTACTTATGTATAATAATAAATAAATCTTTGGGCCTGAGCGAGCCTGAGCAAGCAGGAGCGAGCGGGGTTGACCGGAGCAAGCAGAGGTCCTAAAGTCATTTCCCAGCAACCAGATGAAGTGTATACAGCTACAGTGTGTACTCATATACATAAAATAAATAAATACATAAATAAATAAAATAATTTTATGATTGGGGGTTCACTACAACATGAGAAACTGTATTAAACGGTCTGCATTAGGAAGGTTGAGAACCAATGGTCTAGGAGAAATCAGATACCATTTCATGAAAACACTCAAGACATCTTATGAATGTCCTCATGGTGAGGAAGTGACACTTCCTGCCCACACACATCACTAATGTGCAGGACTAATTGGGAGTGGTTTTAGAAACAGTCAGTCCTCTGACTTAGTTAAGTATTGATTACAGCCATGCATCTCATAAACTCACCAAGCTAACCTGTTCCTAAATATGTTTTAATAGAGACTATATGAAATAGTAAGTGCTTCTTGTTATTTGAAGCTACTAGGTTTTAAGGAGTAATCTATTATACAGGAACAGATAATTGATACCATATTCTATCCTGCCACACTACTTAATTTGGTCCAAGGATGATAACTAACCCAACTTAGGGCAATGAGTGATTTCTCACCATATATATATATATATACACATACAGAGAACAACCTTCATGCAGCCCAGGCTGGCTTCAAACATGCTCTGTAAGCTGAAGATTGACAATGACATTTGCTTTATTTTGAACTGTTGCATGAACATAATTATTGTTTCTATGGAAAGGCTAAATATATAGAATTTAAATCCCACAGTGAACATGTGTCTATTGAATGAAGAAAGCCTTTTGGAAGCAAATGAAGAAGTTAATACAGAGAGAAACAGAAAGGCAGAAGAAGGCAGGGTCACCATGGCAGGGTTCTTAATTCTAACATCCTCAAGACTCAGCTCAATCTTGCCCTTTTCTTAAGAGCCTTCTCCAGAGACCTCCATCCTAAGATTGTTGCTTCAAGGCTTTTGTATATCCCGGACATCTCTCATTTACTATCTTGGCTCAATCTCTTATTTCAGTTGCTGTGTAAAGTTCATCTCACCAGTAAGATTGTTCTCCCTCCCTAACACAAAGCATTTAGTATCTGATAACTGTGCAGTAGATCTTGGCTAGGTGGAATTCACTTTCTTATATGCTTCCACTAGAGGCTTCTTGTGAGATTTCTAGGGCTGAAGGGCATTAATAGACAATATGTAACTCATGCATATTGCTGCTGACCTGATGACTTTCCTCATCACTGTGAAGCAGCAGCAGACCAGCAACTGCTCTGTTGCCCCCTGGTTCTCCCTTCATCACCCCCAACCTTTGTCTAGTATATGTGCTTTAGCACAAAGACCATTGGCAGTTAGCATCAACATGGGTTTTCACCTATCCTTGTGTGAACATACATGGGCATGCACATGTGCATGATTCTTAAGATGTAAGTGGGTATGTATAATATATATTATTTACGGGATTCCAATATGGTTTTGAAGGATAAATAGGTATTTATCAGAATGAAGTTAGTTGGAGGAGAAAAGTGCTCCCAAGCTAAGGAACATTCACATCCAAAGGAATATAATATGATCCCTTAGAAAATTTGTTTCTCTTAGAGCACATACTGCAGAGATAACTGTAGGATGAAAACTTAAAATGATATTAGAAGCAAAGTACTTGAAGGTTTTATACATGCTCCTAAAGAAATTTAGACTTTAACCTCATAAGCAAGCATTCACACTCACACACATACAAATTTGTCAAATTCCCTTCTAAAACTACAAGTTAAAAATGTAGACTCCAAAGTCCTAGCCCCATTCAAAGTCATTAAGTCTATGACAGGACATACGAATTTGCATTTTTAATATACCATTCAAATGATTTAGGTCAAAGGTGACTTAAGAAGTGCACTTTGCTGAATATTGTTCTATGATAGAAGCTAGCAGAAGCAGACCAGCGTGAGGGCCCTTTAGATGAGATCTAAATTTCTGAAACATCACTCTGCATTCAATGCATTAAAAAAGAGAAAGATTCAGAAGGAAGGGGAACCTGCACACAGACTTATTAAGATGTTATCATAATCATGTAAACGAGAGATAGTGTCTGTTGATGAAGGCAGAACCCAGAGAGAGGGGACGCTTAGAAAATGCTGTGTAGCCATGAGGTTCTTGAACTTCTTATCCTCCTGCCTCCGCCCCATGAGTGCAGAGGTTACAAGCATGTAGCAACTACTCCCAGATTCTCCTATTTTTAAATCACATTTTATTTATTGTGTGGGGCATGACACATTTGGAGGTTGGAAGACAACTCTTGGGAGAGTCAGTTCTCACTTCTCACCATATGAAGTTGCAAGGATCTGAGACTGTGGGGCTTGGCAAAGTGCTTTGCCACCTCACCAAGCTCTTCTAATTGTTTTAATGAACTATCACCGAAAATTTCCTAGCACAGACAAGCTTCTGATAGATGGATATGGGGGAATACACTGAAGTGTGTATAGCTCACCCCATTCTTTCCTCTTCCTTTGAGATCTCTAGCCAAGAGAATGGAAATATTATGGATGTATGCAAATCCAGGATACTGAAGGAGGCTGGAGGGCAGAACTGAAACTGTAAAGATGTCTGGGTAGCCACCATCTAAAAGAGACAACATTCTTCTAGAGAGGGTGTTAAGAGTGAAATGGAAACAAGTCTTTAGCTACAGAGGGATAAGGCAGCTCTGAGAGGGACTCAAAGGAAGTCTATATCAGTGTCTATATGGTAGAGACCAATCACTTTAGCAATTAGACAGAGACAAAGGAGATAAAATACAACAGGCAATCCCTGCCTTCTGTTCTAGTGTGACCTTCAATCTAGTGAGCCAGAACAGGGCGAAGAGTGGAAGAGCTGGCTTTGAAGGCACCTTAAGTATAAGTCAAGCCCTTGGATAGTGGAGAAACGTAGAGTTAACCAAATGTGAGCTCTGACTTAGGGTGAGGGGGTCCCTGCAGGCTTTACAGCTAGCAGGGAAACAATCTGGGTGACATAAGAATAAAACTCGGTTCAGCCCAACTTCAGGATCTGGAGCTAGGCCAAATTTCCAGGGTCTGACACCAGTTGGTTTATCTTAGCCATATGTAAGCACAGCACAATTTTAGAGGAAAAAAAAATTTATAACAAGTAACCCAGTTCCATAAGGGTAGCAGAATTTAAGACATGTTTACATTAAAATTCTTTACAAAATACATTTAGCTTCTTTTACAAAGGTGGATACTATTGAGTCAGAGATAATATCCAAGATTTAGGGTCCAGAGAAATGACTGAGGGGAACAGTGGGTATGGGTATCAGGATTGGCCCTAAGATAACACAGAAGTCACTTAAGCCATTGTAAAGGATATGTGGCATCACTCATAAGGATGGATTTGATGGCCTAAAAGCAATGCTCAAGATTAGGTGGAAAGGATCTGGGATAGGTAAATTCTGGGGGATATGGGTAGAGCCTGGCTCACAGATAGCAAAGTGTCAGCAGGTTATAAACTACATCCTTTCCCAGGAGTCCAGGTGGAAAACAGGTAACTATCTCCTTCTTCTGAAGGAAGCCTGTGTGTTTAACTTTCCTGGATTCTCCAGTGCTTATCTGTGTGCACAGGGAGCTCTTGCCCTGTACACGTGACCCAGCAAGAACATGTCTAGTAGAATCGAGCTAAGAAAACACAAAAGAGGACAGGCGTGGTAAGAAAATGGCATCTGTAATGTTCATACCTCCAGCAGGTTCATTCTGCTCAATCAATGGGCAAGAGTTATATGGACTAATAAAGGTAAATAATGCATTGTGAGATGACTAAGGACAAAATCCAGAAGGACGCCATCATTAAAGAGCCAAGAATAGGGAAAGGGTCAGCAAGTAAGGACAAGTAACAAATAGACCAGTCCAGCTAAAGGGCCAGGGCAGGGTAGAGGCTCACGAGGAAAGCTGTGATTGGTGCCACATAAAAGCACATGTGACTGATCCCAGTGCACCACCAGCATCTGGATAGGCTGCCCAATTACACGGATCTCTAATTTTCCATGCTCAGCCCGATCTGTATGGTTGCTGTCAATTTCCCAGTCATCCCTACTATAAACCTCCCAAGGGAATATTGTTTCTTTGTTGTCTTTAAATGCCCTATTATCCCAAAGCCCCAAATCCTGAATAAACTAAAAACAGTGTAGTTTACTTATTCTCTCATGTTGTGAACCTACTCTCTTCCCTATTCTTCCCCTAAACTTAGACTGTCACAGTAGCAGCGTCTGCTAGCCACCGATCAGTATACTTTTTCGGTTAATGGTCACAGGCCACCAAGAAAAAAGTCTACATAACCTGGATCTTTCTCTCTCTCTCTCCCTCCTTTCCTCCCTCCCTTCCTCCTCCCTTCCTCACTCCTTCCTTCCTTCTTTTCAGAAAAAAAGAGTTTCACCCAGATTGGCTTTGAACTATGCGGCTCAGGCTTGCCTCAATATCTCCTTGCCTCAACCTCTTGAATGCTGGAACTACAGGTCTGTGTCATACTCCTGCCACACAACCTCGCTTTGCTTGAAGTCACACAAGGCTTGCGATAGACTCTGGCACTTCAAGCAACCAGCAGGATAAACTCCATCCTTTCTCTTCTCTCATTTAGCCAGCTGGAATATGAATGCTGAAGTTGCAGAGCTTATCTTAGGCTGTAAGTAATCTTGGCAGTGGGGAGGCCACAAAAAAAGGACACTAACGTGTCCTTCCCAATTTGATTTCAGATGAAAGCTTTGGGAAGAGATGTCGGTAGATTCCTATAGCTGCCTTCCCTTTAGCTAGCTTGTTTAAAGTCTATTTGAGGGTGGCCAGTATTTTATGACATATCAGTGTAGGAACACAAATGTCTGGCCATTTATACTCACTCAAGACAATTCCAAGTAGCCGTTTTAGCTCCAGTTTCCTATGGGGTTAGATACAGCTATTATTAAGCTTGCAAATAGCCTTATTTCCCTCCTCTACCTCTCCACCTGTTCCTACTTCTCTGGAGAGCAGCCAGATGAGGCTTTGTGCGGCTGTTCCTTCAGGCAGCAGCACTCTTTGCCAGATAGTCAGAAAGAACTTCCTTTTACCTTTGCAGTCTTTGTCTTAAACTCTCTATCCCTAGACCAACTATTCCAGCAGCACTCTTGATCTTCATTCTGCTCTGCCTCCTCCCACCCCCCAATGCCCTGCAATACAATGACTACTGATTGTTGGTTTACTTACTTACTTTCTCCTCTTACAGGTCCTAAGGATCATGAGGGATGTTGGTTACATTCACTAATGCATCCAAACACTTTTATTGTGACTGGCATGCAAATTTGGTGACTATTTTTTGAATGAATGAATGAAGTGAATAATTCTCTTGTCAGGACTCTCTATTAAAAGAAAAAAAAAGCTGAAAAAGGCTCTGGCAGCAGATTCACCAAGTGTTATAACTTTTATAGTATCCAAAACAAAAGATGACTCATATGTGTTTATAGGGTATTTAAAATCTCTCTTTATAGTATTTATTTTCACACACACACACACACACACACACACACACATCTTGTTTCACAATGAGGTTGTGATTTTATGTTCTGATGATGCATTATTAAAAAGAGTGATTTTCCGGCTGTGCGGTGGTGGTGCACGCCTTTAATCCCAGCACTTGGGAGGCAGAGGCAGGCAGATTTCTGAGTTCAAGGCCAGCCTGGTCTACAGAGTGAGTTCCAGGACAGCCAAGGCTATACAGAGAAACCCTATCTCAAACAAACAAACAAACAAACAAACAAAAAGAGTGATTTTCCTTAGAACTAGAAATTTAGGAAAGGCTAACCTGAAATTCTCAAGTGTGGTAATCCAGGTCAACTCACTGGGTGACATTATAGGGTACAGTTACTTCTAACAAGATCTGTCTGTTCTCAAGCACAATTCATTGCAATTGAGTTGCTGGAAACTTTGTTTTGCTTCATGTTTCCAGCTTCTGAAAAAGGTCAGGATGGGTGAGGTGTCAAGAGGTGTTCTTTGAAGTTGACAGTCATTAAACATGAACCAGATCAACTGAGCACCCATGGAGTTGGCCTGGGGATTTTATTTTTGTAGTTTTGAAATTTCAGGGGGGCCTTCCCATCCAGGGGAAGTCCTTTCACTTCTTATTAGTAAAGGTTATGTAAATGTCACTATCTCAATTAGAAAGTCAATTATGATATTATAGCAAAGTATCATTCAAGACACTCATTTGGATTAAAACAAAATAATTCCAGCATTATTTATAAACATATCATAAACATTATTTAAAAACACTGACTTAACAATAATACATTTTTATCATTATTAACTAATTAGTAATTTGTTCAAAATTATTAATGTTTTGTATTTATTAACTAATGCTGGAAATTGATATGGCAGCAGTTATTCCCTGACCAGCTGGTTCCTCAAATAAGCACATAGGGACATTTTAATATTTTAAAGCTTAGGCCTTATCTGGGCAGACTCTCAACTAGCTCATTAAAGTTAACCTGACCACCTTGCCCCATCCAGCCACATGGAAGCTATACCTTCCTGACCCAGAGTCATGCCTGTTTCTTCTGTGTTTTCTGGGAGAAAGGCCTTCTTCCTCTTTCTTCTTCCCAGAGTCCCTTTCTCCCAGGAAGTCCTACCTATTTCTCTCTACTGCCCAATCATAGGTTTTTATTTAGTCTTTTATTGACCAATTAATGTGGGCAGCAAGATTTGCACAACAAGAGCTGGTGTTTGAATTTATTC
>NW_022196914.1:67397173-67400239 GCF_008632895.1 Mastomys coucha | reverse complement strand
CTGCCTGCCTCTGCCTCCCAAGTGCTGGGATTAAAGGCGTGTACCACCACCACCACCCGGCTGAGAATTTATTCTTGAGGCAAACAGATGTAGGGATACAGAATTTAGCATTTGAATATATAGCAGCATTAGATCAACCCCAATTGTAGTTTCTAGTAAGAGATGGTGAGAATAAAGATGGTATGGTATTATTTGTAATACTTTGGCTTGGTTTGATTGCTTTGAGCTTTGAGGCAAAGTCCGAACTCTAACTCAAGTGACCCTCTTGCCTCAGCCTCCTGAGGTGTAAAATTATAGGCATACACTACTAAGCCCTGGCTTTTGACAGTCTGTTGATAGGTTAGTAATTCAAATGAAGTTTTGGTCCTCCCCACCCCCAACCAGGAGCAATGTTGCTCTTAGTTAATCTACTCTTTATTCTTTGGGCTCAGTGAAGCAGAGTTTAGAATGTCATTTTAAAACATTAGACTTAAATTTCAAATGAAATTTATCTTTGGACAACTTTTTTAAAAAAATCTTTCAAGATGTTCTACAGCAAAAAAATGCATTAATAATAGTATTGCCTTCCTTTTAAATGTATTAATATGATCAAGTTTTAAAGTACTCAATGCATCCATTTTGGTCCTTTGACTTTTTATTGGCATCCAACTAATTCTCAGTAGAATTTGATTATCATCACCAAATGGGAAACCATTTGATGGTAGACTCTTAGAGCTGTCGGCAGTTGCCATAACTGGTCCTTCCTTGCAGAAGTATTCTCAACAGAATTCTCTTGCTTCGTCTATTGTCTTCTGTTGTCTTGATATTAACATTCTTTTCAAACTCATTGGCCTCAGTAGTCTCTTATTACTATAAGTAGATCTTTGCTCTATTAAAAAAAAAAAAAAGCATACTATGGGCTAACAAGATATCTCCATGGGTAAGGGCATATATTGACAAACCCAAAGACCTCAGTTTCATTCCTGGGACCTACATGGTAAAAGGAGAAAAACAAGTTCCACAAATTGTCTTATGACATCCATATACATGCTGTGACATATGTGTACCCCCTTCAACACACATAAGTAAATACAATACAAAGTAAATTCAATATAAATAAGTAAATAAAAATTTTAAATTAGAGGTATCTTACCACTCACAAGCGAGCTTTTACATTATTCCTGCAATGGATGCACACTGCAATGGATGTACACTGCAATGGGTGCACACTGCAATGGATGCACACTGCAATGGGTGCACACTGCAATGGATGCACACTGCAATGGGTGCACACTGCAATGGGTGCACACTGCAATGGATGCACACTGCAATGGGTGCACACTGCAGTGGATGCACACTGCAATGGATGCACACTGCAATGGATGCACACCGCACTGCACAGACCCATCTTTAAGACTGAAGCGTTGATTTTGCTAGCCATAGCAGTTTAGTTACTGAAGGCTCAGAGGTGGATTATCAGGAGGAATTATTCCTCTCCTTTTCCCATGAATGCCCAGATCCAAAACCTGGCCCTTGTGCAGGAAAACAACAGCCTCACATCTCAGCTTGAGACATGTCTGAAAAGAACATTCTACCTCTAAAGTTCCCTTTGAACTGGCAGAGGCGATTGTCACCACTGAGGCACAGTTTGACAGTAGTCTGATCCTGCTGCTTGCACTGTTCCATAGATACTGATCCATAATTTTCCTGCATTTTAATCTTCATTTCAGAGTTTTCTCCTTAGGACTCTTGATGTGTGAGAAATATTTTTGTCTTAGTCAAATCGCTACTTCAATGATCTAAAAAAAATTTTCACCTTAAAAATGTAAAATATTCATAGTAACTTGTGCACTACTCACAGTAGTTCAGCCTCTGTAATAAACACTCTCAACATGGTCAGTGACTCAATACAATAAAATTCTGCTTCATAGTCATCCCATGGTGCCCTGCAGCCTAGTGGGAGAGGCTTCACCCCTGTCATTCAGGACCCTACCCTTTCCCAAGAACCTGCTCTTTTGACAGACCAGGGAAGAAAACAGGGGAGGGGAGAGGAGAAGTCTCCAGGAGGCTGAATGGCTTGAAAGGGTGTGTGTATGGATTCTGCTATTTTGCTGACTTCCCATTGGGAAGAAGTCAGTCATATAGGCATTCTAAACAAGCAAGGCTGAAGAACACCCCGAGTCTCTGCTTTCCATGTATACAATTGTGAGATTTTATCAATATTCTATTACCCATGCCCTATGACATTTTACACTTTCTATAATCCTTCAATTTACCAGATTAAAAAATTCCATCTTTATCAAAGATCCAAGAGTCATGATGTTGGTACATGTCTCTAAAGGGTGTGGGGATTTCTTTAGTTTTCTCTTGTAGAGTCCCTCTGCATCTTTTACATTTTTATTTTATTTTTTTAAAGAAAAAGAACATAAGAACATTATAGTATTTAATAGAAATGATGCTTCTTTAATGTATCTAATAATATGTGCATACACATCTCTGGTGACTTCATATGTTTCTCCCTTCTCTTTGTAATTCTCTTAATTCCAGACATCTAACACTTCTGTCATGCTGGTCCCAGCACAGGCCGTGCCTCTACTCCATCTTCTGTAACTGAAGTGGCTCAGTTCATTTTCTGTTGTTCAAGCAGAATATCTGGATTTAGGCAACTTATAAAGAACAGAAATCTGTTGCTCACAGTTTGGAGGCTGAGACATTCCAGAACAAGGGCCTTCCAGCTGCTTCATTACATGGCTGAGAAGATCACCTGGTAAGGAGGCATGCAAGAGAACACAAGGTCAGGTTCTTCTCCCTGTAGGCTTTGTGCTTATGTAAATGTGAACTCTAAGAAAGATTTTTGATGACAATATACTTTTTCTTTTTGAGCTTTTGTGAGCTGTGGATGTAGCTCTGCAGTAGAATGTTTGCCTAATATATACAAGGTTGTGGGTTTATCTCATCTTTACACATTGAGGAGTGGGCAAAACAGAGAGGGAAAGAAGGAGAGGGGGAAAAAAGGGGAGGAAAGGAGAAGGGAAGGCAGGGGGAAGATAAGAGAAGGGAGAGGAGGGGGAGAGGGGAGGGGAGGGG
>NW_022196914.1:67391972-67396815 GCF_008632895.1 Mastomys coucha | reverse complement strand
GGGAGGAGAGGGAGAGAGGGGAAGGAAGGAGAGGGGGAGAGGGGAGGGGAGGGGAGGAGAAGGGAGGGGAAGGACTGGGAAAATGGTTGCTTAGATAAAATCTCTAGCCATGCAAGCCTGATGAGCTGAATTCAAACCCTGAAACCCACATAAAAAACTAAATGAGGCTGTGCACATCTGCAGCCCCAACTAGGCCATAGCAGAAACAAAATGCCTCTGCTCTGACATGGTGAATTGAAATCCTGCTCACACAAGTACAGGTGTGCGCATATGCCAACTCACGAAATCTAAACTTTAAGAGAAAGAAAAGGGAAAAGTGAATGAAAAAAAAAGACAAAAACTTCCATCATGGATAAGAATTTCTTATAGATAACAAAGGTGGTTATAAAATGTCCTATTACCATTATTTGCTATTAGTAATCATAATAACAATTTCAAAACCACTCCACCTGCTATTGTAAAATTAACGACTACTTTAAAGTACTATCATAATTTTAAACTACTTTTTACTTCCATTTTGCTGGTTGCAGCTTTGGAGTGCACATTATATATATATATATATAATTGATATATATATATCAATGCTAACATGGACTCTTCCCTACTTTGCACAACCATATCCCAAAAACTTTCAACAATCGCTGACAACACTCTAATTTTTAGTAATGAGAGAGCTAAATGTATCGCTCTTCTGTAACTTTATTTTTTCAAAACTGTTTTTAATGATGGTTCTTAAACACTTTAACCACCCTTGTAGCTCACTACCCACCAGAGGTAGTGGAAAAGAAAGGATACGGAGGAAGTGGACCTGTTTAGAAATGGCTCTTTGGAGCACTTCCTGTCTGTGTTGTCTGGAAATTGGCAGTTCAGTTCATAGGTCCGCAGTGGCAGCTCTATCCACTCACAAACACTTCCCAGGTGTACCAACAGTCTAGTTCGGTAGAGCTGGGATAGCAGACATGAATCAGCAGCGGTGGCACTACCTAGCAGAGACAGGCAAGCCTCAGCCTTGCCCTAAGTCAACAGGAGGGACCAGGGCCAACGGGAACACCAGGAAAAGTTCTCCACTGTGCCTCTCTCAACAAAGCGAAGATCAGCAAAAATGTGAGACCAAACTCAGCCTCTGTCACTGTCTGTGGAGTCCCTCCAAACAACACATCCTCCATGGGTCTTGCCTCAGCTGGCATCACTTTGCTAATCAGCCTGAGTTCTCAGAAGCAAGAAACTACAGCACCTCACCAGACGTTTTTTGGTGCATTTCTCTCTATGAAGTAGAAACAAATGGAGCTCAACAACGCATGTGAAGTAAATAGACCGATACATGCATGCCTTTGGCAAAGAATCCTTCATCACGTGTCCTTTCATGTGTTTGCTTTAGTAGAAAAGCTCACCTCTGATAACTCTGCTTGGCAAAATACTTCTCTACTAACATCATTTGTGCCAACCATTTTTCAATGACTTGCTCCAAGCCAAATGCTCTACAATTCTGCCATGGATCTAATTGTTTCCCTCTTTGGGGTATTGCGTGTATGCACATGTGCATGTGTGTATGTGTGAAAGCCAAAGGATAACATTAGATGTTGTTCCTAGGATACTATCCACCTTGTTTCATCTCTTTCTTGGCCTGATGTTCACTAGAGCTGGCTTTCAGTGGACCCCAAGTATCCACCCATCTCCCAGTACCTCCCCAGCCTGGGATTACAAGTGCATGCTACCATGCTTGGTTTTTTTTATGTAGGATGTGTGGATTGAACTCAAGTTCTCATGTTTACAAGGCATGCTCTTTACCACCTGAAATACCATCCAGCACCTATAATTCCCATTTTAGAGATGAAAAAATGGAGAGTAAGAAAAGTCAGTGACTTGCCCAAAGCCACACATAAGAAGCAGCAAAACCGGTACTGGCAAGCGGGTCAGTGCCACTTGGGAGCCTCTGCTCCTTTTGTGGAATTGTGGTTCCATGACTTCATGCTGTTGGGCCTTCGAGGAGTTCCCCACTGAAGCTCTTCTCAAGAGCAAGCATCACTCTCTGGCTTCCAAGGCCTGCCATGATTACACCGTCTCTAATGATTTCTTGAGCTACTCAACAGATACAATTCTCCTCAGGTGTGACTCTCCAAAGTCTCTCCTAGAAACAGATTACTTTCCTTATATCATACTTTTAAGAAGAACATAATTTTTCAAATAATCTACATGACCCAAAAGGTCAATTAACATAAAGGTAACTAAAGTAGGAAAGTAGTCCATAATTGGACTAAGCTCTAGGGCTAAGCATCTGGTGATTACACATTTTTAGTTAGAAGGAAAATATTTTTTACACTGTGAGTAAGTATCATAATGATGTGGCATCAGAATGGCCACGTCAAAGTGATCATGTAAATTCCTCTTTTAGATTTCTTACTTGTTTTGGTTTGGTTAGGGTTTTTTTTTTTTCCCTTACTAACTGCCCACTTAGAGTCCAGTCACCCATGGGAGCCTGGCAGAAGCCACAGGAGTACTGACTCCTTTTTTAAAAATTGGGCTTCTTCCTTCCTCATAAACAAACAAACAAACAAACAAACATAAAATGCATTTAAAGGCTTTAGCACTGAGAACTCTTGCCTGACTGTTCTGGTTCACACTGGCTGTCTTCTAGCATATACTTAAAGCTGGAATCACACAATCAGCATTTAATTACAGTGTTTGCATTGTTTGATCCCAGTGTTAGGGTAGGTGACAAGGATGTGGGTGGAACTGGATTATGGGACTGTGGGACAGGGTATGGACTTCAAGAGTTGATGAGTACAGGGACAGGAAGGGAAACAGCTAACTCAGAGAGGGTACAGAAAATGGTACTGGGAACTTAGATCATAGGTCTGACTAGAAATCATGAAACAGAATTTCTACATGAGCTTTAAGTCAAAGCAAAGCAGTAGGTGAGGACCAAGAATTTGGATAAAAATTGTCTCAGTTTATTTTCAACGGCTACAAGAAAATGGCTGAGGCTGTGTGCTTCATTTTAAAAAAGTGATGTAGTTTGCAAGTGGAACCTCTTCCATCAGTGTGTGTTTAAGCATTTGTGTGGGGAGATTGTAGAACCTCTAGGAGACAGAACCTAGCTCGAGGGAATGGATCAGTGGAGGCATGTCTGGAGTTTCTATAGCCTGGAAACACTTCCTGTTCTGTCTCTACTTCCTGACTGCAGATGAAATGTGACTAGCAGCTATCCATTTCTGCTGTCATGAGTTCTCCATCGTGGTGGATGGCATTGCCTCAAACTGTGAGCCAGAATAAACTCTTCTTCCTTCAATTTGCTTCTTTATAAGCTATCTTGTGACAGCAGTAAGGAAAGGAACTAATATACTTGGCATATAACACTGTGAGTAAAAAGTCCAAATGGCGGGGCTGGAGAGATGGCTCAGCGGTTAAGAGCACTGACTGCTCTTCCCAAGGTCCTGAGTTCAAATCCCAGCAACCACATGGTGGCTCACAACCATCTGTAATGAGATCTGATGCCTTCTTCTGGTGTGTCTGAAGACAACTACAGTGTACTTACATATAATAAATAAATAAATAAATAAATAAATAAATAAATAAATAAAGTCCAAATGGCATGGCTCTGGCATTTGGTGAGGAATACTTTTGATGCCATCACATCAAAGAGGAAAGAGCAATACATGTAGAAAGAGCTATTTCTATAGGGTGGCTTTGCTCTCTAACTGTCTGCTCTTAAGAGAACTAGTCCAGTCACTTAAGACCTAACCCATTCTCTGAAGAAGGGTTGTTAATCTTTTTGAGGGTGGTATTCTCAAGATCCAGTCATCTCCCACCAGGTCCCAGCTCAGAATTACAACCACCACAATACCTTTAGTTTGGGGACCAGCTACCAATCACATGAATCTTTGTAGGCGGTAAAACAAAACAAAACAAAAAAGCCCACATTCAAACCATAGCAGAGATACAGAAGGCATGATAGACAGAAACTAAAACACCAAACACTAAACCCCACTAAAACAAACAACAAAACCCAGAACTAAGAACCAATACAAAACAAAAAGATGATTAACTATATTTAGTTCAAATACTATATGAAACATTTGGTGGAGGACATCAAAATAAGTCAACCACGGTGGTACATGGATGCAATGAGAGCACATAGGAGATGGAGATGGGAATTAGGAATTCCAAGTTGTCCTCATCTCCATAGTGAGGATAACTTGGACTACCAATGATTTCATCTCAAAAAGCCATCAAACCCTAGGGATGAACAAAATGTAAACAAGACAAAACTAAAAGGTGAAAATGAAAAACAAAAATGTATCAATTTCTTCAAAGTGGCTCCAGCAGGGGGTTGCTAGATAAAAGCACAATGATGATACATTTTCACATTATTTTATAATAAAGCATTTTAATGATATCTGATAAATATGAGGAGTATCATACAAAATACCCATGCAAGTTTACTTGCTTATTTACTAGAAACTAATATATATGAAGTCAAGCAAAAAAAAAAAAAAAAAACTCAGAAATCCAACAGAGAACTAAATTCACAATGCTTTAAATGCATTTATTTATACTACTGCTAACATGTTACTTTGTTAAAGGATATTTGAAACTGTTTCTAGCTAGGGTGTGGCTCAGCCCTTAGCATACATCTTTAATCCTTCTGGCTGGAATACAGATAGGCCTTTAATACTCACCTTTAATCCCAAACTTTAAAGGGAAATTTAGTTGGGAGAAGGAAGCATTTTTGTCTGAAAGTGGTATCTAAATAAGAGGACAAAGAAGTGATGAATGAGAGTGTAGCCCGCGTGGTCCTCTCGCCGGGAAGAAGACACGCGGACACTAGGTTCCTTCTGCAGCA
>NW_022196914.1:67384618-67388893 GCF_008632895.1 Mastomys coucha | reverse complement strand
GAGTTAACAGCGGAAGTAGGCGCCATCTTGCCATGGCAAATGCCTCTCAAGATTCACGGCTCCCCACATGAGAGAAAGACTTAACAGAATAGGATATGCTTGCCTCTCATGGGAGAGAGAAAGGGAAGGGAGGCTACTTGAGGGAGAGACAGAGTACAGTACAGGAGGAAGAGAGTGCAGTGCAGGAATACAGTAGTTTGTGGAAAACAAGACAGAGTTGAGAGGGAGAGAAGAACAGCACAAAAAAATAAGAGGAGGGGCTGGAGAAATGGCTCAGCGGTTAAGAGCACTGACTGCTCTTCCAGAGGTCCTGAGTTCAATTCCCAGCAACCACATGGTGGCTCACAGCCATCCATAATGTGGATCCAATGCCCCTTTTCTGGGCTACAGTGTACTCCTATACATAAAATAAATAAATCTTTTTTAAAAAAGAGACTATTAAAAAAGAGAAGAGGAAAGAAGAGGGTAGTTTTACTGAGACAGTTTTATAGAGACAGGTTGAAGAGAGAACAAGCTAGACACAGGTGAAGATAGAATGAGCCAGAGAATGAGAAGGAGCCAGAAGATTAAAACAGATTGCCAAAGATAGTTTGAGACCCAGCAGAGCAAAATGCCAGAGGTGCAGAGAAGCCAGATTGAATCAATGAGCTTGAGAGGAGTTTGAGCCAAAATAGCTGAGTTGAATCAGCCAGCCAAAGATCAGAAAGAACCAGGAAGGGGTGAGCTTATTCAGCAGAAAAAGTCTTAGAGGCCGAAAACATTCTAGGCCTAGATTAGGTTGTACAGAGGTTGGAAGCTTTTGGGACTAGGTCTAGGCAGTAAGCCTCCGAGATGACAATTATTACAAGTTACTTTGAATAAAAGTTACTTTTACATTACTTTATACAACCTATGTTCCATTGGCAGTAGGGAACTTTGATTTTCAAACTTTGTTTTGAACATACAACTATGTTCCATTGGCAGTACAGAACTTTAAACATGGAGGACAAATGCTATGCCATAATGCTATGGTTTGAATATGACATGTGCCCCATGGGGCTTTAGCACATCGTCTCCATCCAGCTTGATGGTATTATTTTGGTAGATTATGGAAATCTTCGGAACATGGGGCTTAGCTGGAAGACAGATCAATGAACAAACCTTGAGGCTATCTCTCAGCCCAGGTGACAATCTATTCTCTGCTCCCGGGTCTTCCAACAGGTGAGGTACCTCTGTCACACACTCCTACTGACATGCCTTCCGAACCACAGTGGACTGTATCCTTTGAATTTGTATCCTTTGAGCAAAACTAAACTTCTCTCCCCTTAAGTTGGTTCTGTCCAGGATTATTCCATGCAATAAGAATATATCTATTAAGAATGTGTGTGTGTGTGTGTGTGTGTGTGCGCGCGCGTGCGCGCGCGCGCGCGCGTGCGCGAGAGGGGGGTGTGGGGGGAGGAGGTGCAGAGGTTGGAGAGAGGCTCAGTGATAAAGAGCCTTAATCACTGACTACTCTTCTAGAGGTCCTGAGTTCAATTCCCAGCAACTACAGATTGGCTCACAACCACCTATAATGGGATCCAATACCATCTTCTGGTGTATTTGAAGGCAGCTACAGTGTACTTATTATTATAAGTAATAATAGATAAATATTTTTTAAAAAAATTTTATTAGATATTTTCTTTATTTACATGTCATATGATATCTCCCTTCTCAATTTCCCCTGTGAAAAAAATGAAATAAAATAAAATAAAAATAAAACAAAAACAAAAACAAAAACAAACGCCTGTTCCTTCCCCCCTCCCCCTGCTCACCACCCCACCCTCTCCCACTTCCTGGCCCTGGCATTCCCCTACACTTGGGGCACAGAACCTTCACAGGGCCAAGGGCCTCTCCTCCCATTGATGACCGACTTGGCCATCCTCTGCTACATATGCTTCTGGAGCCATAAATAAATATTTTTTAAAAAGAAAAGTTCATATGCATATATAGTTATATATCAAGCATGTCTATTTACAAAGTGATGCTCATCACTTTGCAAGAATCCCTAGACAGAAGAGTCATTCTAGGCTGGAGTGGGCAGGGCAGGTTTTACAAAGATAGTAGACTTTCAGGGCTAGCAATTTAGTTCATTTGGTAGAGCACTTGCTTCTTGTTGTAGTTACTTCTCTTTCTGTGATAAAGCACCATGACCAAGACAACCTATAAAACACAGTGTTTCTATGCAGGAGTGAGCGGGGCCATCCTGAGTTCAATTCCCAGCAGCCACATGATGGTTCACGGCCATCTGTACAGCTACAGTTTACTCATACACATAAAATAAATAAATAAATCTTTAAAAATAAAAACAAAACAGCTGGGCAGTGGTGGCTCACACCTTTAACCCCAGCACTTGGGAGGCAGAGGCAGGCAGATTTCTGAGTTTGAGGCCAGCCTGGTCTACAGAGTGAGTTCCAGGACAGCCAGAGCTATACAGAGAAACCCTATCTCGAAAAAAACAAACAAACAAAAAAATAAAAATAAAAATAAAAAACAAAAACAAAAAAAACCCAAAGTGTTTCATTGTATTTACAGTTTTATAGGTTTAAAGCCCATGATGGTGGAACAACTGAGAGTTCAAATCTTGGTGCACAAGTAAGAGGTCTAAAAGCTAACTCCAAATGATGCAAGTCTTTTGAAATCTCAGAGCCTGCTCTTAGTGAAACCCTTTCTCCAACAAGGGAACATTTCTTAATCCTTCCCAAACAGTCCAACAACGGGGACAACGTATTCAAGCACATGAACCATTCTCATCTAAACACCATGTTGCTCTCATCACATACAAAGTCCTGGATTCCATCCCCAGTACCACATAAACTAGAAGTGATGGCTCACACCAGTAAGGAATTCAAGATTATCCTCACTACGTTGCATGGTTAAGGCCAGCTTGGGCCAGCCAAATGACACCCTATCTAAATAATAAAGAAATAACAAGTGAAAAATATAGGAAGGTGGGAGGAAGATTTTAAATAACCAGGGGCAAGGAGAAGAGGCCATATCATCCTAATTCAGGGGAGCGGGGAAGATGCAGGAGTGGGCAGCCAGGGAGGCACTGAGGAGATAGTGGTCGATAAGTCATTCTAAAAAGAATTTACAACAAATAAAGCTGGTGGAGTTTACACTTCAGCTGTTAACTACACAGTAATCTCTGCCTTTTGACATTCAAAAATACCATTTAGTAGCCGAATCAACCGAAAATGAGGGGGTAGGAAATGAGTGGGTGATAGAGAAGGCAGTGGGTATTTAGCTCACTGGTGGTCAAATGTCTTTTCTACAACTCAGGTTGAAATTTAATTGCCACTCTCTTGGTGTTAAGAGACAAGAATTTACTGAGGCCCTCAGGGCTATTTTTATGGAAGTGGGTAAGTTCCTGGTTTTTAATTAAGAAAAAAAATTTAGACCTGTTTCTTTTCTCTGTCTCCTCTTAAGTTCACTTGTTCTCCTGCCATGTTAGGACACGGCATTGAGGCCTCTGTCAGATCCTGGCACCATGTCCTTGACTCCTTGGCATCCAGAACTATTTTTAAAAAGCTTAAAACAATAAATTACCCAGACTTAGGTTTTGTTATAGCAACACAAATGGACCCATTTGAGAATTTGGCAGGGAAAGGACAGTTTACAAAAAAAAAAAAAAAAAAAAGAGTGGAATTTAAATAGGAAGATCAAAAGCAGGGAGTGTCATGTTTACAGAAGAAGATATGAATCCAATAGAGGAGAGGAAATGTTTCAGAGGATGAAATTTGGATTTGTATCTCTCAGGTGTATTAAAAATGTTCAAGAAGTAAACTACAGTGAGATTACACTAGCTTAAAATGTAGCCGGAATTGGGCTCACTGAGTCCTCCAAACAGAGCAGGGCAAACAGCAGACCATAAAAGCAAATGAAGTTCTACAAGCTCTATCTACCAGACTTTCTTCACTTGATCCCAAGTCCACAGCTTTGTTAATATTATTCAGAATGGACTGAGAAACCAAGTGTAAAAGTTTCAAATTATAGGATAAACACACACACACACACACACACACACACTTGTGCTAGAACTAAAGCTACATAATGTATTTATGCCTTCAAAAAGAAGTAGTGCCTTAGTCAATGTTCTATTGACATGAAGAGACACCATGACCAAGGCAGCTTATTAAAGAAAACATTTAATTCAGGTCTTGACTACAGTTTCCAAAGAGAGTCCATGACCGTCACAGGGTGGGGAGCAGGCAACAGGCAGGGAGGCAGGGAGGCAGGCAGGCAACAGGCAGGGAG
>NW_022196914.1:67375257-67384304 GCF_008632895.1 Mastomys coucha | reverse complement strand
GGGAGGCAGGCAGGGAGGCAGGCAGGGAGGCAGGCAGGTAGGCAGGCAGGCAGGTATGGTGCTGAGGCAGTAGCTGAGGACTTAATATTGTATCCACAAGTTGGAGGCAGAAAGAGAGGGGGAAAGCGATTTTCTCCATCTTTTGAAACTCCAAAGTCCATTCCTTAGTGACATATCTCCTCCAATAAGGCCACAATACCCATTCCTTCTGAAAAGCAATTCCATCAACTAGGAACCAAGCATTCAAATATATTACCCTGTGGGGCCATTTTCATTCAAACCATCACAGGTAGGTAACAGATTTAGGTGTCATATTTAGCTTGAAACTTCACTCACTAGCTTAGCAATCTTTTCCTTGGATGATTTATTTATAAAAACCTTAAAACATATATTACTTTCTATCCATGAATAAATGCTAGGATAATTGGCTTGGTTGTTTTACATTCATTAGACTTTTTTTGTAATGGTTCCAACAACTCAAAATTGACAGGTTAATTGCAGTTATTCTTCTTAGGACTTGACCTGAAAGAAATAATCCTTGAAAAGGATTTTTTTCTTTTTCATTTCAGGATAGGCTGGCCATAGAAGACAAATATGTCTCCTATTAAACAAATTATGTAGTTGGCATTATCCTCTTATTCTGAAACAGTAAGGACCAGTATCAAGTTGGTAGTATACTTCATTTTGTCTTTCTTCCTTTCTTCCTTCCTTCCTTTCTTTCTTTTTTTGAGACAGGGTTTCTCTGTGTAGCCCTGGCTATTCTGGACCTCACTCTGTAGACCAGGTTGGCCTCGAACTCAGAAATCTACCTGCCACTGCCTCCCAAATGCTGGGATTAAAGGCGTGCACCACCACTGCCTGGCTTCATTTTGTATTTCTACACATGTAAAATTTTAGTTAATGATGTGAGAAAAATGTTTTTTAAATAGAACAGTGTTGCTTTATAAAAACTTTGTATATTTAAATATCAAAGATTTTTAGCACTTTTATTTCAATTCTACTCATAAAAATTTTCTATGATTGAACAAATGGAAGTTATTATTCCAGGTTGATCAAATGGGTAACCAGCCAGTTTAAGATACTGACTCACTGAACCAATGTCAGAATATTTATTATATAATCCTAACCAGAACAGCAGTTTTCATTAATTTATTCATGTTTTATTATTTTTTGAGACAGTGTCTCACTAAATAGCCCTAGAGCTGCCCTGAACTTACTGTGTAGACCAGACTAGCCTCACAGAGGTAGGTCTATCTACTCCTGCTTCTCAGGTGCTGGGTTTAAAGGCATGTGCCAACATGCCCAGCAAGATTTTTAAAGCATTATGTATTTTAGAGATTTGTATTAGTTGCTTAGCCTAGTAGTTCTAGTTAAAGTTACAGCTGTCCATAGTGGCTGAATCAGAATCCTTGTTCCAGGATGTTAGTGGAAGCATAGCTATATTGTGTGTTTTATAGCTACTCCTTTGAATACAAAGAGACTTGAAATACAAAGCTCACAATGTAAAGGTTGGATAGATACATATGCTAGACCAACATACCCCAAACCAGCCTGTTGGATGTGCTTTATCCAAAAAGGTCTTTTGTGTTTGGTTTGTCAAGTGTCTCAGGCAATTTTATGCAACAAAAATGGTGTGTGTATTTTTAGAATACCTTTATAATAATAATATGGATTAAAGACTAAGACTTGGATTATATAAGCAACAGGATGCAAGGTATGAAATCATAATAAGACAATATCTTATGAGGCAACTTTAAGTTTAGCTGCTGCATCATTGGATTTCTTTGCATTCCTGAAAGAACTTGCAAGCAAATAACCAGAAATAGAAGAGAAGGAGCTCTACCATACAGCAGCCCAGAGTTGTTGAAAACTATTAGTACAGACTAACAAAGACAAAACAGAAACAGAACCTTCATTTGGTCCAGCCTTGTTTTGAAACTGAAGTCCTGACCTATGATGTCATTTCTGGAACAGAAAAGCATTTTCTACATTATTTATCTTTTTTTTTTTTTTTTGGCATGGTTTTAAAATTCGTAGAGACCATCTTTTTAAGGAGTTACTTGAACTAACTGCTTCCATTAGGTTGGAAACTTTAGGCACAAAAAGCACATCTACATTTATATTCCAACTTTTGAATCTTAGGCCCATATTTTTACTCATCATAGGCAGCTTAAGAATGACCAGGCAGGGCTGGAGAGATGGCTCAGTGGTTGAGAGTACTGACTGCTCTTCCAGAGGAGCCAGGTTCAATTCCCAACACCCACATGGCAGCTCACAACCATCTGTAACTCCTGTTCCAAGGAATCTGACACCCTCATACAGATATACATATATACAGTCAACATACCAATGTACATAAGATAAAAATAAATTATAAAAAGGAATTAGGAAGTTAAAAAAAAATGACGAGCTAAAGTAGACCATGAAAACCATTATGGGTTACTAGACCATGTCAAATCCCAAAACTGCCAATAAGTCTCATGTTTATAGCTCTTTGTATGGTCTTGTAAAGTTTCCGATGGTCTCTTGTCCACTTGGCCCTCTGCTTGGCAGGGGTAGGTAGGTATTGGATTGGCTCTCTCCATGTTGCTGATGTTGTCAGCCCTGTCAGATGACTGCGGAAGAGGCTCATTATTCAATGTTCAAGTCTCTGCTCTGATTTTTGAGTCTTAGCTGCTGGAGTTGGAGACTAGGGCAAGTAAGTCTTGAGCTCTACAGGAGCAATAAGGATAGTAGGGCAGGCCCGCTGGATCTTAAGTGCAAGTTAGAGGGCTACACAGGGGGCTTCGCTTTGAATTGCAAGGAGCTGGGAAGTCAAAGGCAAGGGAAGGTCTTCGTTCCTACTTGGGGTGGAGGGACACCCTTTCTTCCCTCCATGATTGATGGGAAGCCTGACAGGTATGCCCTGGCCTTAGGGAAGGTTTCTTAAGGACCGGCTGCCATGAAGTGGCAAGTGATCCGACAGACACAAGCAATACGCTGAACTAGTCCTTTAATCGGCCGGTCCCCTCAGTCGGGCGCCCCGAAAGCCTCGGGCACCGCTCGGCCCCTCAACCAATTCCTGCGGTAGCGTGACCGCGGAGCGGGAGCTTTGGAAGGGCGTCGCGAGTCGTTTCCCGCGCCACGTAGACCGCGTGCGGAATCAAACCCGGCGCGGGCTCGTACCGGGCCGGTCTGCGCGCGCGCTCCCGCTCCCGCTCCCGTTCCCGCGGACGATTCGGACCCGCCCGCCGCCAAAAGGCCGCAGAGGAGCTGGGCGGGGCCGCCTGCAGCCCGAGCGCGCGGGCGCCGGGCAGGAAGACGCGGGCGGCCGAGTGTGCGCAGGCGCGCGGCGCCCCGCCTCCCCAGCCTCGGTCGGGGCGGGCGGCGCGAGCCCTCCCACTCTCCCCCGCGCCGCCTCACGGCTGCGGCCCTCGCTTCACCCCGACGCCCGGCGCGCGCGCCCGCCCTCCCGCCCGCAGGCCCGGGGCTTCAGCCCGCTCGTCCGCCGCCGCTCGCCGCGGCCCCGCTCGCGTCCACGCTGCCTCCCGGACCGGCGCGGCCGCGGGCCACCGCTGCCCCTCCCGCCGCCACCCCGCCCCCTCCCCGCCTGTTTCGCCCGCCCGCCGCCGCCGCTGCTCCGGATGAGGTGATGGCAACGGCCAACTTCGGCAAGATCCAGATCGGGATTTACGTGGAAATCAAGCGCAGCGATGGTGAGCCGCGCCTCTGGCCGCGCCGGGCAGGCCGCCCCTTTGATTGCTCTATGGGTTGTGGGGGCGGGAAGGCGGCGGCCCGGCGCTTTTGTGTGCGGCGTTGTGCGGGTGAGGCGGACGTGGGGTCCGCCCGGGCGCCGCTGCAGTGCGGGGACCGGGCCTCAGGGCGGGGGCCGCTCCCGTATTCGTGGTCCTTCCCCACCCCGAGGGACTTCGTTAGGACCGGCCGTGCCTCGCGCTGCCCCGGCTTTGCCTTTTACCGGTCTCTGCATCGGTGGCGTGGCGAGGGTGGGAGCGTGGAGATCAGCACCGAGAGACCCGACTGGCAGCCAGAGGCGGTTGGGGAGCCTTCCGGTTGTTTTTAACTGCTATCCGGTTGTCAGGCCTCTTTGCCTGTCCTCCCGCAAGCGTGCTGCTTTTCTTTGGCTGGTCCAGGTGCAGAGAAGGCTGCACTCGGCCATGAAAAGGGGTGGGGGAGTAACGGGAAAGAAATACTCGATGCGCTTCTCCAGGTGATGATACTGAAAGGGAAGGAGAGGGTGGAGAGAGGATGGACGCTGTCCACGGGAGATACTACAGAGAGGGTGGGGGTGGGCGACCGGATGTTGATATTTTCACACCCTCGGGAGGTAACTGAGAAAAGTGTAAGGCGAGGTGAAGAGGCATGCTTAATTCATTTTTTAAAAAGACCCGTAGGCTTATGGATGTTGCTGTAGGTTCCTTTGGGGGTGGGTGGGTGGGGATTTTGTCACTTCTAAGTGTAAAGTGAAAATCATCCATATTGTAAATGAAATACTTTGTATAAGGGGATGAATGAAATTATAAATGCTAGTGTTAGGAGTTGTTTCTTGACTGCATCTCACTTGTACCCAATTCCTTTTTCTTAATTGTAGCCTATTCACCATCCTTTACCCCAACTAATAAGAAAGAGCATGGCTATGACACCCACTTCTTGGTTTCTACCAAATTTGACCAAGTCATATCAGTATACATGAGTAGATTGGTTTTCCTGTTATTTATGATGTGTTGGAAGACCTTATATGGTTAATGATTTTTTTCCCTCCCTCTTTGCATCTGAAGTAATTTGGTAACTGGAAGGATTATTTTGTGTATGAGAAAATATATATTATAACTTGTAGAGCTTTAGAAGTTACCAAATGGGAAAGGGATGCTTTCTTTACTTGGAGTTTATCAGTTCTCCGAAGATTACTTTCTTGTAATCATCATTCTGTCTAATGCCATTTTGTTTTTTGGTGAATGTGAGTTGGTTGTATATTAACAAATATAGGACTTACGTGTTAATTTAAAACTTGAAGTATAATAAAATATGTTCTTTACAGGCTTAAAGGTCTTTATGCCAATTACTGAAATCGTTACAAAATCAACTCTATAGTCAAGAGATTTCTGTTTCAGTTTATCTGAGATGCTTTTTTTTTTTTTTTTTTTTTTTTTTATGTACTGGACTTGAAGTAACTTTGGTTCTTTGGTAATTCTAGGATTTAGGCTTATAATGTTCTTTCAGTCTTTAGTTTCAGCCTATAGCAGAAATTGTGATACACAAAAGCTTTAGATTCCAAGTTAGAGTAACTTAGACAACATTTTCAAAAGTGTTTTTCTTTAAGAAGTCGGGTAGGTCTGTACAGTTGTGTTGTCCTGAAGGTTAAGTACTTATGTCATGTAAATACTGACATGATGCAAGAGAGCCAAGGGAGGTAACTTTAAAAAAAACAACATTTAGAATTTCTTAGTTTTGGAGAACTTATGATCTTAGGCTGGCCTTGAACTTGCTTTGTAGCAGAGGACTTTGAACAGCTCCTGCCTCCACCTGAGTGCCAGTTTGTGAGGTCTCCGGGATCAAGCATTCACCAATAGAGCTGCATCCTCAGCCCTGAAAAGCGGGTGACTTACAAAGAAAACAAGTAGAATTGAAAAGTGTTCAATTTCATTTCTATGAGATACCTCCATGTGCTCCCTCTTTTCACTTTAAAGAGGCTGCTTTTGTTTCCCTCCTTCTGTAACAGATCTGTGATTGGATAAAATACTAGTGGTTATTGTAAAAAATAAAATTAAATAAATAAACCCGTGGTTGAATAAACACTGATATCCTGAAAACTCAAGTCCCAGAAGAAGGGCCACTTCAGCCTGCTGTTAGCCAGTGATAGATACCGTGCTGCACGTATGAGCTTTGTCCCTGACTAGCTTTTCCTATCAGTGATAACCATATATTAAAATATTCCAAAGGTCAAATCATAAACCAAAATGGGCCTATTTGTATTTTTGAAGATCCTGCAAAAATGCTAATCCCAATAAGTCCTCACTGATGATTAAAACCAGCTTACCAGTAGGCTTCTGAATTCCTAAGTCATGCTGTATCATTCATGAGACAGCATATTTCCTTAAGCATTGATATTCAGAACTATACTGCTTAATATGTTTTCAAACTATATGACTAAAGTAGACATTCACTGTAGAGCAGTGATTCTTAGCCTGTGGGGATTATATCTATCAGATATTTACATTATGACTCATAACAGTAGCAAGATTACAGTTATGAAGGAGCAATGAAGTAATTTTATGGTTGAGGGTCACCACAGCATGAAGACATATATTAAAGGGTTGCAGCCTTAGGAAGGTTGAGAACTACTGGGATAGAGAAGGCAGTGGAGGCATGTGAAGATGCCCACACTCACTTCAACCACAACCAGGATGTTACAGGGTTTAAATTCTTTTTTTTTTTTTAAATATTTATTCGTTATTATATGAAAGTACACTGTAGCTGTCTTTAGACACACCAGAAGAGAGTGTCAGATCTCATTAGGAATGGTTGTGAACCACCATGTGGTTGCTGGGATTTGAACTCAGAACCTTCAGAAGAGCAGTCAGTGCTCCTACCTGCTGAGCCATCTCACCAGCCCTTTTATTTTAAGGGTTAAAATTCTTAATGGCCTTAGGAATTGCTTCAATACATCTGCATAACCCCCATGCTCATGTGGATAACAGGTGAGTGCATGGCTCATTATTGGATGTTTGATTTCATAGATTGTTTAGGGCTGGTGAAAAGACTCAGCCTGATGATCTGAGTTCAGTCTCCAGCACGTTGATGGTGGGAAGAGAGGACCAACTCAACCCCTTCCAGTTGTTCTTTGATGTCCACACATGCCCATGGCGTGTACATGCACAAATACAAACTCTCTCTCTCTCTCTCTCTCACACACACACACACACACACACACAGAGTTGGGGGGAGGAGTAATTTAACAAAATTTAAAGTTTTTTTAGCCAATCAACTGGAATTTTATATCAGGAAGTGGAACCCCATCTATCTATGCTCATTTTGTACTACCACCTTCCAACCGGGGATTCCCTTCCCCATGGCCTCTCAGGTCAGGATCCTCAGAAATGAGTGAAACGGAGGGATCTAAGGTCAAGTTGGTTTATTGGTTGTTTGGGTTTTGTTTTGTTTCATTTCATTATGCCTTTCCCCCTCATGGTATTCTTAAGTCAGATATGGCAGGAATTTGGCTCTGACTCTAGAGATAGCTGTCAGTCACAGGCAAACTGGTATGAAATTGGAAGGTTTCTTAAAATGGACACCTCCATTTTCTTGCCTATGTCTTACTATTACTTGATTCCAGTCCATTTGGAGTTCATTGACTATAAAAAGTACAGTTATACAGCTACATAACTAAATAGTCTTTATTGAGAAAAATACTAAAGCTGCACAATTAAAATAAAAATTGTCATACCAGTGACTGATTCCTCTTTAGGGGACTGGGCATAGCTGAGAAATGCTGAATATCTGAAAAGTGTAGCTGAGGTGGTGTTCGTCTTTGGCAGTCTCTTAGTTGATGTGTTATCTAATGGGAATTTTGAATTTTTTCAACTAAGAAAATCTTGGAAGATTATTTAATTCTCATTTTGTATAAACTGAGTCACAGGTCAACATGAGTAACCTGTCTAGTAGCTTGTCTGGGGAAGTTAACCTGTTTTGCATAACAGAAACCTGACTGCCCAGAATTACATTGAGAAAGGAATTCTCTGTTCTTTAGATTTATTCAGCTTCCTGCAGCCTGGTCAGTATGTAGAAGATTGTGTCTCGCTCATGGAAAAAGCACCACAGAACATTGTGTAGAGCCACATTGTATGATTAAATAATAGTTACTAGAGTGTCACAAGACTTAAAACTATGGGAGAAAAATATTCCTGTTTCTTAAATAAACTCTGAGAAGAGCATCTGAAAAGTAAAGGAGATGAGGATTTTAACCACCGAGACACCTCTCCAGCCCCCATATAGGGAAAATCATATAGAACCATCCCAATTCAATATGGTAATGATAGTTATCACCCAGAGCCAATACTTCTTTCTTCATTTCTGACCAGTAAAACAATAAAGCAGTTTCTAAAAGTAATGAAGGAAATGCCATTTGAAAGGCATTATAAAATTTGTGGCTGTGGATCTCTGTACATGCCCTGCTCTGCTGGTGAAGAAAGCCTCTCTGAGGACAACTGGATAAGGAACAAATCTATGAGCATAGCAGGATATCTTTAAGAAGGAAGAAGATGTGCCTAATCCTTGAGAGACTTGAGGCCCCAGAGAGAGGGGAAGCCTCTCATGTAGGGATTTTCAAGGGCCGTTAGGAGTGTGCAGCTTGGGGCAGGTAGTCCTACCAAGATTTTTAAATGACCCAATTCTTTACATGCTTTGCCATTTATCCTTACTAGTTCTTACTAGTCCTTTGCTAGTTAGTTCATCCTTACATACCATTTAATGGGCTTCTAATGAACAGTCACACTTCAAATAATAGAAGTGGACAGTATGAGAATACTGTTGTAATTATGCGACTGTTGTGGCAGTAGGACAGAATGGGTGGTTTTGTAGACTGGTCATTTCCTTTTGCAAATGACTAAGGCAGTGATGCTTTGGTGTTGTTTTTATTAGGCATAGTTGTCCGTGTGCTTCTAATCATCTAATTGGGTTCTCACATGGCAAATGAAGAGCAGGGTGGGAAGACAGCAGATGCAACATTTCATGTGTGTAGAATCAGAATTGCTCACGTGGTTCAAAGAGGACATAGCCTGGTCAGATGCTCACTCGTCATTGCTAAGTGTAGCAAATGTCATTGACAATAGGAAGTTTTATACTTTGTGAATATTAATTTTCTTTTTTAAACACAGACTCCAATAACAGAATTCCCTCCACTACCACCAAAGAAGTTTAGACAGTTATCGGTTTATAACATAGTTTAAATTTGCCAAATTGGTGAAATCAGTTTCTAACATTTTGTCGTTTATAAAGGTAAGGAATTAATTAACAAAGGTTTTTCTTTTTTCTTTTTTCTTTTTTTTTTTTTT
>NW_022196914.1:67364585-67375023 GCF_008632895.1 Mastomys coucha | reverse complement strand
GAAGAAAGAAGTATTGGCTCTGGGTGATAACTATCATTACCATATTGAATTGGGATGGTTCTATATGAATATCTTTAGTTGGTATTTAGAAAAATATTGGGCTGGTGAGATGGCTCAGTGGGTAAGAGCACTGACTGCTCTCCCAAAGGTCCTGAGTTCAAATCCCAGCAACCACATGGTGGCTCACAACCATCCATAATGAGATCTGACTCCCTCTTCTGGTGTGTCTATGTAATAATAAAATAAAATAAAAAGAGAAATAATTATTTTTAATTGGATATTTTATTTATTTACATTTCAAATGTTATCCTCTTTCTTGGTTTCCCTCTGGAAACCCCCTATCCTATACCCCTTCCCCCTGCTTCTATGAGGGTGCTCCCTACCCACCGGTGCACCCAGTCTCACCTCCTCACCCACTCCCACCTCCCCACCCTAGTATTCCCCTGCACTGGGACATCGAGCCTTCACAGGACCGAGGGCCTCTTCTCCCATTGATGCCTGACAAGGCCATCCTCTGCCACATATGCGGCTGGAGCCATGGGTCCCTCCATGTGTGCCCTTTGGTTAGTGGTTTAGTCCCTGGGAGCTCTGGGCTCGGTGTGTGTGTGTGTGTGGGGGGGGGTTCTGGTTGGTTGATATTGTTGTTCTTCCTATGGGGTTGCAAACTCCTTCAACTTCTTCAGTCCTTTCTCTTAACTCCTCCATTGGAGTTAAGAGAAAGGATGGTTGGCTGAGAGTGTCTGACTCTTGTATTTGTCAGGCTCTGGCAGAGCCTCTCAGGAGGCAGCTGTATCAGGCTCTTGTCAGCTATTGAAGATTTGTTTGTTTTTTTGAGTTAGGGTTTCTCTGTATAGCCCTGACTGTCCTAGAATTCACTTTGTAGACCAGGCTGGCCTTGAACTCAGATATCCTCCTGCCTCTGCCTCTGCCTCTGCCTCCCAAGTGCTGGGATTAAAGGCATGTGCCACCACTGCCCGCTCTATTGAAGGTTTTTAAAAGTCACTTTTGCTCCCACCAATATCACAAAAAGTACAAATGCATGTATCTATCTCTATCAATTTATCGATTGATCAATCGATTGTCTACCACTCCATTTTATGACAGATTGTGGGGAAGTTTGTATATTAACTTTCATTGCAAATGCATATACTTTTTAATTTTGGAGGAAACAGGAGAGAGCCAGTTAAACTGTCCTTGCTGAAACACAGAAAAGCAAACTAGTGTAGAAACCCAGGATAGATGAGGCACCCAGGATGCAGTCTTTGTAGTTACAAGTATACTTGCTATTAATTCTAAAGTGACCAGCTGGTTGTGGTGGTGTAGGCTTATAATCTCTAGAGTGCAGCACTCCAGAGGGAAGCTGAGGCAGGAGTATCTCTGTAAGTTTGAGGCCAATCTTGGCTATATGGTGAGGCCCTGTATCAAAACACAAAAAACGGCAACAAAATTACAGTAATCTATTGCAAAGCTCAGTTACTGAATTCAGCCACTTTTTGCTTTTATATACTCTGCTCTGTAACCTAAAATAATTGCTTAAGATGTTTGTTTGTTTGTTTGAGGTCAAAGCAAACTCTTACCTTAAAGGATGGACATTTAAACTCTGAGTAAAAACTAAGTTTTACTCCACTGGTTAACTTGTGGAAAAAATACAGTTTTCTTTCTGTCACACTTAAGCTTTTTAAGAAAAAGCTAAAGTAGTACTATTTCAGATGGAACATCTCTGATATGAGAATCTGCAGTCTGAAACTGCAAAATCTGAAGCTTTGACTACTTGATGTGATGTTGAAATTTGATACCTGGTCTTATATAAAGAGTTACAGTCAAAACACGGGCACATTAAAATAAAATCAAATAAAATTAAGTTAACTTTATGTGTGTAAGATATATATAAAATAAATGAACTTTAGGATAGGGTCTTCAATATATCTGATTATGTGTTGTGCAGATGAGCATTTCCAGTAAGACATTCTAAGCCTGTTTGGGTCAAAACTGAAGTAGACATAAGAGGGAAAGAATGGCCAGTACTTGTGTTCAACTTCTGGCAGCTCATAGCAGGTTATAATTCAGTTCTGTGTGATACAACACTCTCAGGTTACATTGGTGCACAGACTTACCTGCAGGTCAAACATCCTTACCCATACCTTACACACAAAGGTAAATTTTCAAAAATTAAATAACAGTATCTTTGAAAATAGACATTAGCATTTTCTCATACTAAACATTTAAGTGCTTTGGGATACATAGATGCTGTGAATGCCGTGCCACACAGATAATATATAGAACAAAATAAATGAAGTGCATGGACAGTGACATCTGGCCTAATGAGAACACAGAATGAAACCGTATATTAACTCACTGTTGGTTAATTGTGTTAGCTTTTTGTTATATTCAAAGAGTAACGTGACGAGCAGATGTCTCTCTTAAAAGTCATACTATCTGTAGCTCAGTGGTGGAGTGCAAAGCCCTGGGTTCAGTCGCAAGCACTGTTGACTTGTTCAAACTAAAGTTTTATTTCCAAGGCTGAGAGTGTAGCATTGCAGGGCCTAAGTTCAGTTTCTCAGCAGTGGAAATCCATGTTTCTAAATAGGGCCTTACGTAGGCCTCTCTTATTTCTGATAATTTTTCCTCATTACCCATTCTAATAAAACTCACAAATTCAAACACTTACTAGAACAAGAAGTATTTTGGAATATAGACCTTAAATGATTGTGCCATATCAAAATCATGAAATAGCTATTTCTGTTTTTTATAACATTTCATTAAGTTAGTCTGTATTATACATTCACATGTGTGTTAAAGACTTGGAAACAAAGGTAAGGAAGGTAAGGATCTTCGAATTAGTTTCTGGGACACTTGGAAAGTCCTGTAGGACTTAATCTCCTGAAGTCGGTAATAGGAGTTAGCCAGTGATTAGTGATAGATTAGAGAGACAGTGCTAACAGAAAAAGGCAATTAGCTTTAGATGCAGATGAGATGAAGACATGGCAAGAAGAACCTTTGTTGTGTGGTGGTATCCCCTGTGCTAATGAGTTTCACTTTGGAAAAGTCTGAGTGCAGCTTGTAAATATCTTTAGCTCCCTTTAACCAAGCTAATCCTATTCATGAATACAATGAAGAGTACTAGAGAACCTGGGTATGTGTGACAACAGAGAGACTAATCCTGGTTGCGGTTTGCCATTGCTATCTAAAATGAGTTTAGGTATGGGACACTTGCACTAAGTGCTCACAGGCAGGTAAACTTTAACAGATTGCTTTGCCTTAGGACTGAGAAGACACTCAGAACTCATGGGATGGAATGGAAAGGAAGAATTCCAGCAAAAAACTTGGTTTTATCTCTTTAAAGGATAAACTAATTTTTAATTTATTTTATATCTGCACACTGGACATAGGAGTCCATGGAACTACAGTTATAGATTATTGTGGAATTCATGGGTGGAATTGAACCCAGAACCTCAGCAAGAGCAGCCATCTCTCCAACCATTAAAATTTAGATAAAATATTTTGATTCTTGCAGTGGGACTGGGGGTGTAGCTCAGCTGCAGAGTGTGTGCTTAGCACCGGTTACTTTCTGATTGTTGTCCTCTGTCCTCTGCTTTCATACACTGGCTGCACTCTTTAAACTTTTCTCTGTTCTTATTTTTGGCCTGTGTTTTCCTATGCTGGTGTTCCTTCTCTCCTCTTCCTTGAGAGTCTGAATACCTTTTCAGTGTTTAGAACATTTTAATTGCTATTTGGAGTGACTTAGAAAGGGGTGGATGAGTAGGCAGAGCACAGAGGGTTTGGGGGCAGTGAAATTATTTTAAATAATAGTGTAATTATAGACATTTTTTAAAATCTATAGAAGTTATATCACTAGGAATAAATCCTACTATAAGCTAGATAATGATGTGTGATTATAGATTAATTGTAACAGATGCACCTGGTGCAGGATATTGATAGTGGAGGGTATATGAGAGAGGGAGGCATATGGAAAATCTTTGTGAACTTGCTATGAACTTAAAGGGGGAAAGGGATGTGCAAACTTTGTTTAGGCCTCTTTTGAAGTCATGGACCAATTAATGGTAATTACAATAATTTAAGAATGAAGATGAATTAAAGCATGGGATTTAAGTTTGCTACTTCTTTTTTTATTATAGAATCTCATGTATACTAGGCTGGCTGTGCTTGAACTCACTATGTAATGGGGGAGGACCTTGAATTTAAGATTCTCCGCCTTTCCCCTCCCCAGTGCTGAGATTATAGTTATGTGCTATCACATCCTGTTTATTCTGTGCTGGGGACCAAACCCAAGGCTTTGTGCTTGCTAGGCCATTACTTGCTGAGTTTTGTACATGCTAGGCAGTTCTCTGTTAGCTGAGCTATACCACAGCAGATTTTGTTTTTTGTTTTTTGTTTTTTGTTTTTTTAATTACACTTAGTCTTTTGGCTAATAGAAGAGAGTTGAGTTTGCTAACAAAGATAATTTCAAGTGAGCTATGTGTTGTAGTGGAAAGGATTTAGATATGTTTAACAATTGGAATAAATAAATACTTGATTTTAGTCCATGGACATAGTGAGTTTATAGTTCATATATAATGATGAATGCCCAAGCATTGTGTCTTGAAGTATTATCCTTGAGGTCAGCCAGTATTGAATATAAACCAGTTGAACAATAGCAGGTCTCTGCTATAAGATAGAAGCACATGAAATCTGTTTTCTGTTTTAAGTTTGGGGTACAGACAACTTTAAAGTTGTGGACTTTTGGTGTGGGGGTTACTTTTACATATAAAGCCTGTCTATACTATGGGGCACTAAATAGAAATGGTTATAAGGATTTACCTTTATTTGGAAATGAGAGAACTTAGAGGCTCTTAATGAGATAAATCTTGGAATTTAGTTACGAATAGCTCTTTGAAATACTGTTACTGGTTGTCTTAGGGTTTCTGTTGCTGTGAAGAGACCAACCAATACCACAGCAACTTACATAAAGGAAAACATTGAATTGGTCCTGTCTTATAGTTTCAGAGGTCCATTAACATGGCCAGAAACATGGCGGCATGCAGGCAGACATGGTGCTGGAGAAGGAGCTGAGAGTTTTACATCTTTATCTACAAGTAGTAAGAGTGCCACACTGGGCATGGTTTGAACTTCTGAGACCTCAAAGGCTTCCATCTAGTGACACACCTCCTCCAGCAAAGCCACACCTACTCCAACAAGGCCATGCCTTCTAGTAGTGCCACTCCTATGGCCAAGTATTCAAGCAGATGAGTCTGTGGGGGCCATTTCTAGTCAAACCATCACATTGATCAAAACTTGTATTGTTTCAATAAAAAAAAAAACTGACTTGTCAGACATCATCTATATATTAACAGATAGATGCTTAGCAACTGGATTGTTTCTAAAAATTCTATAGTTAAATTCCTTTTCTATGCTATGTCTGTGCTAGGCATCAAAAGTCTAATCATTAATTATATGTAATATTACCATTTTTCTCCTTAGGGTTTTGCTTGCCTTACCGTTATAGATGTCGAAGGGGTTGGAGGGGCAGGGTAGTTTCTTGTTTGTTTTGTTTTTCAGTTAATCCAACTAATAGTTGTTGAATGACTTTGTATCCTTTTAGTCAGTGCTTTGAATGAAGGAAAGGGCTTTAGAAAAGGTTATCATGGTCAGCAGTAACAAAATACTAAACTGCTGTTGTGCTTATTTAAATGTTATCAAGCTCTATAATTTCTTTCAAAAATGGGATGCTAATTCTAGTCAATGCCCTTTAGGCCTTCCTGCTCACAAGACTCTGAGACTTAAACAGGCAGATAATCGGTCATATGCAAAATTCTCATTGTCATAAAAATATGCTCAATTACAGCTTGGAAAGAGTGCTGATGTAATTAATCAGTTCAGGTTCCTAGTCCCTGTCCAGTTTCCATGGTCTTCAGTTTTGTAAACCTATTGTTTTAGGATTAGGTGTGGATTGTTGATGCTTTCCCCCTCTTACATAACCCTTCCCAGACAGTAGGCATTTTCTATGTTCTATTGCTCTTAACCTTACATATTCTTATGCCTTTATTAATAGTTATTATTTAAAGTAAGTAGAACTTCCTGTTTTCCTGCTATCCCCCAAGTTTTTTTCTTCCTAACCTTTAAGGGTGCTTTATCTATTCTTTGAGAGTTGATCTGAGAGGTTTTGGTCCTAAATCTGAAGCATTTCTCATATAGTTCTCTCTGTATGGGTACAGAGGTATGGGTACAGTGAATTCTCTCTTCAGCCTAGGTAGGGTAGTTCTAGACACAGAGTATTTGTATGTTATGTAATGGATTACTGATCATCTCCACTTGAGTGTTTCATAAATACCTCAAATTTAGTGAGCCCATAATGGAACCAATCCCCAAAGGTAGATGTATGTCTCTCATTACTTTTCTTTATTCTTTTGCCTAACTCTGAAACCTAGTTGTCTTCATTGGCTCTGTGCCCTGAACCTCATATCCTATCCTGAATTGTCTTAACTGCTCAAGTATCCCTTTACCTTTCTGTCTACTCCTGCTCTGTTACTTTGATCAGGTCTGATCTGTTCCAGCTACAGTTTCCTGAAGGTTTCTCTACTTTTGCTTAGTTACACTGTGTCTTGGTGAGCCTGAGCAGTCTGACCCACATGCTATCTATCATCATTCTTGCCACTTTAAATCATGGGGGTATCTAGACATAGTGAGTAACTCCTGTTTCTCTCTTTGGCCATTGTTAAGCATCCCACCTTCTTAATTCCTACCCTAGGATGAACCCCAGCCTGATGTGCTGAGTCCTTCTGTTCATTCTGTCAGAATGCTCATGAGAGAGATTAACTGTCTAATTTTGTCTGGTCCACTCTATCCCCACTGTCTTACAGATGGCCTGTACACAAGATTGCCTATTTACTGAGTCAGTGATTAAATGAAATAACTGTACTACTCTTTCTATGTAAGTTTAGACATTCTTGAAAAATGGTTTGTATTGGTTATCTCCAGGCATAATGCGTATGACATGACAAAGTGGTATGTATTATTGCTCTTAATGTATTCTTCAAACTTTCTTTTTAAATGTAATTACCTATTTGGATTAGCAATATTGTCCTGTAGTTAACATTAAGTTCCAGAGAGCATGTGCACGTATTGAAAAGTCTCCATCCTTTGCCCATCCCATTTGTCTTTTCAGTTGACAGTGTTACCAACTTCTAGTTTAGTCTAGAGCAAGTGCTCTTGCTCTCACTCTCTTCCCCCCCCCACCCCGTGTGTGTGTGTGTGTGTGTGTGTGTGTGTGTGTGTGTGTGTCTATACACAGGAGAGATATGTGCAACTATATACCTCCCCGCACGATAACTGTATAAGGTACGATAACTGTATACGGTGATAACAATTTAGTTTTCTGAGATGCACTCATTACTCTACTATGTAGCTCAGGCTGGCCTAGACCTCAGCTTCACCTGCTCCCCAGCAGTTGAATACATAGTGTCATTCTTTTTCATGATTACACTTAGTAACTGATTAGTAACTGAATATACCACTGTTTTATTTACTCATCCGTTAATGATATATACAACATAATCCTTATTTGCAATTACTGTGTGAAAGGAATATATGCATGTGCTGTGCCATGCATGTGGAGGTCAGAAGACAAATTGGGGACACTGGTTCTGTCCTTCCACTGTGTATGTAGGTCCTGCAGTTCCAACTCAGGATGTCAGGCTTAGTGGCAAGCGCTTTGCTTTTATCTACTTTATCCATCTTGCTGGCCTTTTTTTTTTTTTTTTTTTTTAGTTAAAAAAGATTAAATCAGTAAGGATTAAAATCCTTGAAGTAGAATCAGTGGTCAAAGAATTGTTTATTTTCAGTTTGTTGGAACTTGCCCATTTGCCTTCCAATAAAGCCAAGAATTTACTTTGCTATCTGCAAAGGGCTGCTTTGTTAGATCACCTCATCTGGCTTTTACTTCTAGGCATTGTTCTTAATGCTAACTTGGACTGGAAGCAGAATTTCACTCTCCTTTTGAAATACCTTCAGTTGTGTTCTAAGATCCCCTCCTCCCCCTGGCAACCTTTGGGTTGCCAATACTGCCTTATGATAAGTTGAAACCTAGGACTTCTGTACTTACTTTCTCTGTGTCATAGTTAGTCTTTATATGCTATGTGTATCAGTGCTTTTACAAGTGTTTGTTGTTGTTGTTGTTGTTTCACCCAGAGAGCCTTTTTGACCTTTTTTCCCCTAGTCATTCCCCTCCTTCCTAGTGAAAATCTAATACCATTGATATCTGTGCATCTGTTTATGTGCATGGCCCTTAAGAATGCCACCAACTATTTTGATAGCTGATAGAGATTCTTCTGAGAGCCACGTTTTTCACTCCCTTTACATCAACTTAATGGTGAGAAATTATGGTATATTGAGAAGCTTTCTCTTGAGTTGGACTACTCCCAGAATACCAGCCAGCCTACTTGATAAAATTATTAGATAACCTCAAACTTAATATGTATAAAACAAAATTTAGTAGTTTGACTTAAGCCTTTCCATCCATACTTGAGCTTCTATGAGTCCACTCTTTTGTGTATCTACATATGCAGAATTTTGTATTTTGTATTTTACTGGAACTATTTAATAGCATGAAAGAATGTATTTTGTCTCAATTCAGCCAGACACTGAAAGTAGAGATTTGAAAAAAATTGCTTAGCTACTCCAACCACAGGTTTCCATTGGTGTAGCAGGGATTGTGGTGAGGAATTGCTGAGGAAGTAACTACAGTGAATGTTAAAAATACCACTTAAAATTCTCCATCTTGTGTTAGGATGCATTTAAGCATAAGAGAAGATTCCTCTCCGTAGCTAGGGCTTGAATAGAATTTCCTTTGAGTAAGAATTTGAGCCAAGGAGCCATAGGTAGATGGCTCCGTATATTTATGCAGCAGGATGCCTGTGAAGACAGCTCTTCGCAGTTTTGAGCCATCAGCAGAATGTTGTTTTAGCAACATTGGTGTGCAAAATCTTTTCCCTTAACAGAGGCATATTTTGGATATTTTATACCGAAGGACATGTGAAGATATACTGTAAAACTCTTCATTGTTTAGATTTACTTAGTTAATAAACCTTATTTAATTTGGAAGCTATGTAAAGTGAGTCTTCACATTTTTATGTGTTGTGTGTATGGTTGAGTGTGTGCTACCTAGAGCATGCTTGTAGAGGTCAGATGACAATTTTGTGCAGTAAGTTCTCTCTTTCCACCTTTAAGGATGTTCTGGAAGTAAGGCATCATGCTTTCTTGTCACCACAGTAAATGGACATTTGGGTATTTAATAAAAAGTGGGTTTTCCCCCCGTTTCAGCTGTAATCATAATAATTTTAGATATTGAACTTTTTATATTCCCTTTACAGTTGAATTTTTAAATCTTTAACAAACTCCAAATAGACAACATTAGTGAACCACAGTGATTTAATACCCTTTAAAAGGCTTTTCAATGAACTCTTCCAAATGATTGTTCTGCTGTAGAGTGGTTCAGTTATCCCAGAACAACAGTAAACCCACGTAGACCTTCGGCTTCCATGTCATCCCAGAGGAACTTGTACTCTTCAGAACAGTGGACTGAAGATGAGAAAAGATTGGAAAAAAGTAATTTGTTGTATGTAGTATGGATAAAAGTGTATCTCATTTTAAAGCTATCCTTTCTTCATGAAACTCAAAGCTATAAGCTTGTCTCCTTTTCCCCCTGGTATTAAATGTTAGGTTTATGTTTAAAGTCTGAAAGACTGCTAGATCTTTTAAGTTTTTTAATAACAGTAGCATAAAGGTGAACCAAAATAGAAAGAACTCTCTGGCAAAATCTCATTCTCTAGGGATTTATTAAATAGCAACAGTACAGATAGTTACCAGTGTCAGCTGACACATTATTTTGCCCTTCTATAATGGTGCTTTGTTCTAGCAGAGCTGTTGATGTATTGCTTATAGTAGTCCTGATTAAGGACTTTATTCATCGCTGCTTAGATTAGTTAACAAAACCTGGATACCAGTTTGAGAGTTTGACTTAATGCTGGACCTGCCTACTCATCTGTGCCCATATAATCTCTGAAAATTTAGCTCATTCCTTTCTGGCCTTTTACTTACTAGGAATAAATCTGTATGTCTTTACTGATCATAAATAGCTGTTAGGCAGTTAATAACTCAAGATTCAGTCCATTGCTATTGCTATGTACTTAACAATGTCTTTCATTTTCTGAATGATGCTTTTCATAGCATCCTTGATGTTTAGTCTTTCTGCTCTAAGATAATATTTAGTAATCTTTTTTTTCCAACATTCTGACATTGTATAGTTAATGATAGTAGATCATTCTATTGAAGTTTATCTTTAAGTTCCTGAAGGAACATGCCTTTTAGAATCCTTTGAAGAAAGGAATATTCTCATTCATTCTCTCTCTCTCTCTCTCTCTCTCTCTCTCTCTCTCTCTCTCTC
>NW_022196914.1:67352664-67364448 GCF_008632895.1 Mastomys coucha | reverse complement strand
AGACCAGGCTGGCCTCGAACTCAGAAATCTGCCTGCCTCTGCCTCCCAAGTGCTAGGATTAAAGGTGCACCACCACTGCCAGGCGGAATATTATCTGGTTAAAAAAAACAAAACAAGGGAGCTCCACCACCCACCCACATTCTCCTGCCCCACTGCTCCAGCATACCCCTATTCTGGGGCATCAAACCTTCTCCCATTGCTATATGGCAAGGCCATCTTCTGCTACACTTGTATCTGGAGTCATGGATCCCTCCAGGTACAATCCTTGGTTGGTGGTCTAGACTCTGGGGGAACTAGGTAGTCAAGCTAGTCTATGTTGTTCATCCAATGGGGTTGCAATCCGACTCAGTTTTTCTAGTTCTTCTGCCAGCTCCCCTACCATGTTCCCTGAGCTCAGTCTGATGGTTGGCTCCAAGCATCCACATCTTCATTGGTCAGTTGCTGGCTGAACCTGATGCCCCAGAATAGGGGTATGCTGGAACAGTGGGGCAGGAGAATGTGGGTGGGTGGTGGAGCTCCCTCCAACAGGCAAAGGGGATGGGAAGGATGGATGTAGGATGTGGGGTTGGTAGAGGGGTAACTGGGAATGGGGATATCATTTGAAATGTAAATGAATGGAATGATTAATAAAGAAGAATAAAAAAAGAAATAAAACAAAACAAAACCTTGAGACAGATCTCCTTAGACAATCCTCCCCCCCAAAAAAAATCTTAATTAAAATATTTTGCCGTGACTGGAAAAAAGGCACTCAGGTATTTCAGTTTATATTCCACACTGGCAGTTGGTTCTTGTAACTAAATGTGAAATTGATTAGAATCAATATCACATGTAATATGAGAATCCAGACATGATAGTAAGTACTTCATCCTAAAACTCAGGAGGCTATAGCAGGAGGATTTCATGCTCAAGTAGCCTTGATTATGTAGCAAAAAACAAAAACCAAAACAAAAAACGGTAAGAGAGGGCAACAGGGAGAGAAAGAAAGAGACAAATGAATACAGTGTTTAACAGGTCACCAGATGCAAGTGGCAAAGTGTTGATCAGGATTCTATCTGGTAAGGAAGGACTTTGAAGAAAGTCCTCTCAGATACCTATTTACCAACTGCTTTAAGTAATATTCCCTCTAGAAACAGCCGGGCATTTAATCTCAGTATGTAACTATAAAATAAAAGCTATTTCTTTGTTCTGAGAATGAATATTTATGCATGCTTTTCTTCTCTCCTGCCTGAGATGCAGGCTATAACTAAGTTTTATTAGCTTAATTTTAAAAGTTCATGCAACAAAACACCAAAATTGCAAGTAATGTAGTCATATTCTTACTGAAAGTTTGAGGAGGTTGCACATGGTTTTATTAATAAATTAGAAAAGTTGGGGTGTGTGTGTGTGTGTGTATGTGTGTGTGTGTGTGTGTGTGTGTGTGTGTGTGTGTTTTGCATGTGTGGAGGTCAGGACAACTAGTAGGAGTTGTTTCCACTGTGTGGTTCCTGGGGTTTGAACTCTGTTCATCTTCATATCTAACCTTGTCCAAGAATCTTATATTTAAATTTACTGGAACACAAGGTATATTTTTGTAATTTTTAATTATACAGCTCTATATATGTGAATCAATGTGATTTGTTTTTAAAGGTATGTATATGATTTTAAATTATATTTTAAAATACAAATCATCAATTTTTGTCTTTTAAAATTTATCATATCTTAAGTACAACCACCAGAGTTTACCAACTCCACAGGCTTTGGAAATCACCATTATAAACAATTTTTTATAACTTGTTTTATTTTACTAATCATTTATTAACTTTTACATTTTGAGTGTATATGTTAAAATTTTATCTTATTTAGGTACTAAGGTGTTAATAAATGAGGCAAGAGAAAAATTTTTTAGAAACATTTTAGGAATTCCTGATGAAATGTTAATATATTTGGGGAAGACTTGCCATTTATATACTCAAGTATCCTCAGCCTTATAATTTGGATAATTACACACAAAAACATTGAGTTTGTAATTCTAGGTACATAATAAACAGCTGCAACCTTCTTAAAAAGCTGCTTGAATCTCAAAGGAATTTTTTTTAATATTTGTCCTTTTTAAAATAAAACACATACCTGCTACATATTAAGTATTCTGCTTTTTGAGTGCGTGTAATGCAGTTTTGTCAGTACTCTTGACTGGTTTATTTTGGCTCTTGCCTCCTGCATTTGCAACAAAATTATACTTTCTATGCTAGACAAGGTTTGTGCTAGCCTAATTGGTTGCTGGCATTTCTTAGACTCACAGCTGCTGTGAATTCAGCTGTAAATTAGGAAACATACAATAGGGTCCTGTTCTCAGAGCCCAAAAGGCAATTGTCAACATGTGAAACCAACGTGATTTTGACAGTTTGGTAATTATATGAACTTGACTGATTAAAAATCACAATACTGGCTTGAAGGAGTCATACTGATTTTTAAATAATTAGAACATTACTGTAGAGATTTTTTTAAAAATTTATTTCATGTATATGAGTACACTGTTGCTGTCTTCAAACACACCAGAAGAGGGCATCAGATCCCATTACAGATGGTTGTGAGCCACCATGTGGTTGCTGGAAATTGAACTCAGGACCTCTGGAAGAACAGTCTATACTCTTAACTGCTGAGCCATTTACTGAAGAGATATTTAAATAGAGTGATCATAAAATGACATTGAAATAAAGGTTATGATTTCAAAATATCTATTTATTTAGCCAGTCATATTTTTATAAATTATCTTGATATTTAAACTTGTGGAATTTACTTTTCCATTAGGTTCAATCATGAAGTTTCCTGTCTGCCTTCCTTCCTTGCTGTTATCTAATACCTGAATTTTGGGCTAAGGAGATGGCTGAATTGGTACAAGCACAAAGACCTGACCTCTAGCCCTAGAACACATGTAAAACATAAAAGTTGGACATTGTGGACTTGTAATCCTAGCACTGGACAGGGCAGAGAGGTAGACCCTCTGGAGCCTACTGACCTGTTAACCTACCCTACCTAGTGAGTGTCAGGCCACTGAAAGACCCTGGATCAAAAGAAGGGCATTTCCTGAGGATTACACTAGTGCTTAGCCTCCGGCATGCATATATATATATATATATATACATATACATACATACATACATACATACATACACATACACGTGTGTAGGCTCACGCACGTGCACATACACACGCACACACTCCTATATTTCATCTGAGAATGATTAGTTTAATATATGTGAAAATGTTATTGGTTCTTTCTCAATGGAAACATGAGCCTATTTTTGGGCAGTGCATAGGCATGATCTATTGGAGGCCAATAAGCTATTCCTTAAAAGTTATTTCCATATATGAAAATGCTAATGGGGAAACTGTACAGTTATTTAAAAAGGAAGAAAATTTTGTGTATCAACCATCAACCCAAATTCTAACTAGCTTCAGTAGTGTAGCTAATGCAGTGAGTCAGTCATTTGTATGTAAACACAATACTGTCACCATGCTTGGTTAATGAGTATTTTTGGTTACTATTGCTGTGATGACACACCATGACCAAAAGCAAGTTAGCGAGGAAAGGGTTTATTTGGCTTCCACCTCAGCATTGTAGTCTATCACTGAAGGAAGTCAGGATAGGGCAGGAACTCAATTAGGGCAGGAACCTGGAGGCAGGAGCTGATGCAGAGACCACGGAGGGTGCTGTTTACTGGCTTGCTCCCCATATCGTGTTCAGCCTTTTTTTCTTGTAGAACTCAGGACCACCAGCCTAGGGGATGGCACCACTCACAGTGGGCTGAGCCTGTTTTAGTAAATCTCCAACCCCAATAAGCCTGTGTAAAAAACATACAACCCAGTTGTTATATCTATAAATGGTACACCTAGGTTGGGCAGATCTACCACCACACTAATCTATTCCCCAGCTATGAGATGTCTTGCTACTTGCAGCTTCTCCAGGCTATGTGGTTCAGTTCCATCTTCCTTCTACCTCTTCTGCCTCTGTCCTTCCCCTCCCTCCACTCTCTAAGTCCTCCAGCCCAGTCACAGGCTCTAGCCTTTATTTTACCAGTTAGAATGATTCACATGAAATCACCTGAGTAGGTGATCCACTTCTCCTAGGGCAGCCCCTCTTGAGGAAGCAGAATTAACATCAAAATACAAACACCACCAGGGCAACCCACAAATTGAGCCCTCATCCATCAGTCACTAATTAAGAAAATGTCCTACAGCAGGATCTTAGGGGGTCATTTTCTCAATAGAGATGCCATCCTTTCAGTTAACTCTTCACTTGTGTCAAGTTGACATAAAACCAGCTGCACAATGATAAAAAAATAAGCTCAAATTAGATTTATATGCAGTGCTTTTTATCATTGCTTTCTGCTCAATCCCTGTATTTTCTCCCAACATTTTTTTAAATGCTTTAGTGCTCATTCAACACTAAGCCAAACAAGGTAGTAAATAAGTGTGCTAGAGGCTTTGAAAATGCATTGAGGACCCATATACCTTGCTAGAAAAAGTTTCCACTTGAATATGATTAAAGCATTGTCTTGCTTCACTCTTACTATACAATAACTAAGACCACAAAATTGACTAAAATTCATGTCTATTTTATTCACATTTCTGGAGGCTTGAAAGGCCAAGATTGTATAGATTCATCTGCTCAGGTTCTGTTAGGCTATCATACTACTTTATGCATGAAGGGAAAACAGAAGGGAAAGTGGGGACAAGAAGAGGAAGCTGAACTTGCTTAATAATCAGTTCCAGTAGCAACTAATCTCGTTAAGTGAGAAGGTGAGCTCCTACAGATGGTATTCAATTATTTATTAGCACCCTAGATCCCTCCTTGGGGCCCCGATGCTGTCCACTAGACCTCTACCTCTGAATGCTTTGCCTAAGGAATTAAGCCTCAGTATGGGCTTTGGGAGGTGAGAAGACAAACCATATTCAGATTGTAGCACTCTACACCTGACTACTCATTGCCCCTTGTACATACATATAAGAACAGTAATCCATCTCAGTAGTCCAAAAGCCTTAACTCCTTCCAACTCAGAGCCAGTAAATCAAACAAGTTATCCACTGGCAAGATAAAATGGTGGGCAAGTCATAAGGTAAAATAGCCCCCAAAATCAACAAGGAAGCCAACAGGATTTCTCTGTATATCCCTGGCTGTCCTGGAACTCACTCTGTAGACCAGGCTGGCCTCGAACTCAGAAATCTGCCTGCCTCTGCCTCCCAAGTGCTGGGATTAAAGGTGTGTGCCACGCCTAAAGGCATGTCCCGGCTAAGGAAGGCATTTTTAAAGCTCCCAAAGCACCAGGATAAGACTCCAGCTGCTCTCAGTGCTGCTGCTGGTGTTACCAGCAGCTTTCTCAGGTGTCGGATGCTGCTGGTAGCCCTACTTGTTCTAAGGGCCTAGATAAACTGATTCCTCTTCCATAGGTCTAGTAGGTGCCCTCACACAGGCAGGCTTTCCTTAGTAGTCCTTCCTGCATGGACTCTCAAGTGGTTTTTCATATGAAATTTAGGTGATTGCAGTTGTCACTGTGCTTATATTGTCTGCACATCTGCAGAGCTTGTGCATGAGACACCACCAAGGATTATTGGCTTATGCTCTTGAGAGTTGTGGCCTGAACTGCACTTGGTACTTGAGGCCTTTGCTGGCATCCTGGTGCTGTGATTGCATAGTGGAGACAGCTCTCAGGACTTTAACAAGAAGTTTAGATAGAAAAAGAGTGGCAGCCAAGCCCATCTTTTGAAGTTTTGTTTTTTTTTTTTCTATTGTGTCAGCCAGATTTGTGTCACTGTGACAAAATACTTGAGATAATGAAAGATGGTTCATTTTTTTTGCTCACTGTTTTCAAAGTCAGTCTATGGTCACCAAGCTTTGTTGCTTCTGTAAGACAGAACATTATGACAGGGGAGGGAGGGATGATGTGGGGCAAAGGGATTCAACTCAAGATCAACTAAAGGCACGGTGGGGGACAGGAGGGTAAGGTAAAGTAGGAGGTCCCTGGACCAGTAGTGTCACCCTGGACCAGTAGTGTCACCAACTTTGGAGTTGGGGACCATTTTATATCCAGACTACAACACTCATTGTCCTAATGATTAGTATTTAGCTTCCTTATTTTTTAGAGCTAGTATGTTTAGATCAACTATACTTGTAGATGCTTCATGTACCTAAGCGGAAAATTTTCTGAACTTTGATTCTCTATTTTCTTTTTGACATTTCTTGCTCTTAAACCAGTGTTAACAGTATGATAATACAGCCCCTTTTGTATTTGGTTTAGAAATTAGTTTGGCATTGTTGTGATGGACACAGTATATTCAGGTTCTTTGCAATGAATATATAAGGGTGAGATTAAATAAAAGGGGAGGGTCTGGCAAGGTGGCTCATTTAGTAAAATGGTTTCTGTGTTGGTATGAGAGCCTTAAGTAAGTCCTCAGCATCCACATAAAAAGCTAGACTGGAAGTATGTGCTTGTAATCCCAGCTTTGGGAAGGCAGAGATAGGCACATCCTTGGCCTAGCATAACAGACCCAGGTCCCAATGAGAGACCCTATCTCAAAAAAAGTTCGATGCCTCCTGAGTAACCTCATTGATATTTAGCCTTAAAAATGAATACACACACACCTGACTATCTGCAAATTATATTGATGCGGCATTTCTCATACACTTGTTTAAAATGTTCTTTGCCAGGCTTGGTGGTACACCCTTTAATCCCAGCTCTTGGAAAGCAGGGGCAGACAAGTCTCTTGAGTAGTTTGAAGCTTGCCTACACTACAGAACAGATAGGACTACACAGGGAAACCCTTTCTTGAAAAACAAAGTCAATTTCTTTGACATCTCTAAATGCAGGTCTTTTCCAAGTAAAGGTTGACCTAAAAGCCTAACTTTGGGCACTAAAAACCAGGAGATGTGGTATTGGAAATAATGATTGTGGACGTACTCCATTCTACATTGAAAAAGAAACAAGAAAAACAACTCAACAAATGATATTTTCTTCAGGTAGCTTGGAATAAAGCTGAAAATGTAAAAGTCTGTATGTTTTGAGTTTTTGAATCTAGGTTATTTATTATATGGTAGATTTTATGAAATATAAACTTCACAGTTTTTTAACAGGAGTTTAAACTTAACTCCTGTTCTCTGTGAATATGATTTGACAATGGATAAAATGTTCTAGCCAGAGACAGGATAATATGTTCATGTATTGACATCAGTCTCCATTAGACGTGTATGTGAAAGCCAGACAGACAGAGCTCAAAGATAACACCATGAAGTAGAAGGCTTAGAAATGCTAAGTGGGGTACCAGGCAGTGGTGGCGCACGCCTTTAATCCCAGCACTTGGGAGGCAGAGGCAGGCAGATTTCTGAGTTCGAGGCCAGCCTGGTCTACAGAGTGAATTCCAGGACAGTCAGGACTACACAGAGAAACCCTGTCTTGAAAAACCAAAAATTATTAATAATAATAATAATAATAATAATAATAATAAGAAGAAGAAGAAGAAGAAGAAGAGAAAGAGAGAAAGAAGGAAAGAAAGAAAGAGAAGAAAGGAAGGCTAAGTGGGTGAGGCCAGAGTAGATGAGAGCAGAAAGAAGCGCTGCTGGACATGGTAGCATGTGCCTAATCCCAGGATTTAAGGTCAGCCAAGATGCATAGCAAGGTGCCTCTAAAACTACACTCATTGAATAGCTGATTTGATTGAAAATTGCTCTAGATTTGTTTTCCCTAGCTAGGTTTATAGAACTATTTTCCCAAGGGAAGCAGTCCAAGAAAACTAATGGTGAAAAGTCAAGGTATTCATCTCCTGTACACTGGGAAATAACAAATATTAAAAAACAAAACAATTATTTGTGACTTTTATCTCCTTAGTCAGTTGTCATACTTTTAGAACTCCTAATCAAAAGGAGTTCTTCTATCCAAAGAAGAGATGGGTATTTACAATTTAAGAAATGTTTCTAGAAAATACATGATGCAACCAAAATCATAGGGAAAATTAGAACAATATAAAAAATAGTGCATAAAAAAAACTCACTAGATGTTGAAGCAGTTCTTGAAGAGAAATATGTAGCTTTAATTGCTGTGAGAAAACAAGGAAGTGTGAAAGATGAACAAACTGAACATTCTTTTTAAAAATGTAATGGAAACCATGAGATGGCTCTGTGGAGAGGGGCACTTGCTGCCAAGCCTGACATCCTGAGTCTGATCCTCAGTTCCACATGGTAGAAGGAAGGAAAGAACCAAGTCCTTCCTACAGGTTGTCCTCTCACCTCCACAGGCTGTAGCAAGAATGCACACCAGTTTCCAAACACACACGCATACACACGCACAATCATTCAGTCAATCTGATGAAAATAGTTTTAAATGGGAACCATAGAAAAAGTCTAGAAATGTTCCCAAAATTCAGTAATAGAAAATTGTAATCTTGTAATTATACAGGAGGTTGTTCTTAGAAATAACATCAAAGACCATTAAAAGAGTGCTTGCCAAACACTAGAGGTTCAAAGAATTGTGGCTTTTTTTTTTTAAATTCTAGGTTTTGTTTGGAAATTGGGTCTCATCTAGTGGCTTGACCTCTAACTTAGCTATATAACCAAATATGATCTTGAACCTCTTGATTTCCTACCATCACCAACCAAGGCCATTTTATGATTTTGCACCCATTTAATTCCAGAGTATAGGAAAGAGAGATATGCCATTGTGAGCTTATGAGATGGCTCAGTGAGTAACGGTACCTGCTGGCACACCTAACAGTTGAATTTGATCTCTGAGATCTACATGGTAGAAGCCTAGAACCATCTCCTGCAAGTTGTCCTCTCACTCCACATGGGTGTTGTAGCATGTGTGAATCTACATCCACAAACAAAAATAAAATGTAATAAAACATTTTAAATGACTTTAGGAGGCTAGGGTAACTGCTACCAAATTTCAATAGAGTTGATGTGAGAAAGGAAGATTGTTGACCCATGTCCAAAATAATAGTTCACAACAAACCATCACAACAGTGTACCTTAGATTCAGAGATAAGGAAGTCAAGTCATGCATGTGTGCTTCAACTATGAGGAAATAGTGTTGCAGATATCAAGAGAAAGTGCTTTTCAGGAAATGATGCTGAACAAGTTGGTTTTCCTTTCCAGGGAAGGAAGTTGGTTACCATAAACACCAAGTGTCCAGAGATTAAGGACATGAATATGAACGGGTGTGTTATACTTTTGAAGAAAATATAAGAAGCTGTCTTAAGTGATCTCTGGCTGGTGAAAAATTTTATACAAAAAAAGACAATTAAAAGTTTGTTCTTGCCGGGCAGTGGTAGGGCACGCCTATAAATCCCAGCACTTGGGAGGCAGAGGCAGGTGGATATTTGAGTTTGAGGCCAGCCTGGTCTACAGAGTGTCTTCTAGGACAGTCAGGGCTACACAGAGAAACCTTGTCTTGAAAAAAAAAAAGTTTGTTCTTAGATGAATGCATTGGTAAAAATGAAAGCTTCAGATTGCATGGTTTCTAGTTAATCTGGTCATGTGGCAAAAAGCATATAACACTTCATTCTGTTTCATTTTACTTTCTCTAGAGTTTAGTGTTAGTTGGTGCATCTGGTTGGTTTTGTTTTGTTTTAAACTAGATTTATGCATTAAAAATTGTTTTTTAGTATGTACTTTGCTTGCATGTATGTCTGAGTACAACTTGTATGCCTGGTGCCTGTGGAGGCTAGAAAAAGATGGTTGTAAACCACCATATGGGTGCTGAGTCCCCTGGAAAGGAACAGGTGCTCTTAACCACTGAACCATCTTTCTAGTCTCCTCCTGGCTGTTTCGTATTTTAAGGCTTTCTGCTCTCTGCCATGGTAGTTGGGGTTTCAGATGTTCCAATGTCTGGAAACCAGCTCATGCTGGGTGTTCTTGATTTTCTTCATTTTCTCTTTATTAGGCTGTTTCTAGAGGTTCAAGACTTTGACACTGGGATTTACTGTATGAATAATTCATATTTTGCTTTATATTTCATCACACCTAGTTATTAGTATAGAAGCTCCTCTTAAAACTTGGGATGTGGAAGTGGTGCAGTAGGAATGGTGAGCAGTAGGAATATTTGTATTGTGTGTTTTTTTTTTAATCTTTTGGAATGTATTCCATTTTCAGTTGTGTTCATCACAGAGTAATTCTACAAAACCATTCACACTCCTCAGTCCCTACCATAGTCTCTCCACTTCTCGCTGGTCTTTTCTTTGTTGTCTTGCTCTGAGATAAGATCTTGATACAAACATACACACACACACACACACACACACACACACACATATAGAGTTCAGACTGACCTGGAAGTTGCTATATAGGTCTCAGTTGTTGTAGTCTTCCTTCCTCTGATTTCTGAGTGCCACTGTGCCTCTCAGGCTGGGGTTTATTCATCAGGGTATCTGGTATTCAGACATACTTTCCTGGGGCCCGGGTTGTTTCCTTTCTGGCTGTTGATGGAACACTGACAGTGTCTCTTTCCTTTCCCAAAACTAGTTACTGTGATTAATGGTTATTAATTACTTTATGAGATTATCAGAGATGGTATGGGCAAGGGTAGCTGCTGGGTCAGCCTATACTCACATTTGATAAAGCAGTGATAGATCCTCCCAGACTGATGAGAACTAGGTTTGCCCCAGGATGACTTCTCATGTCACTCTTGAGACCATTCTCCATTTTTTCACTTCTAGTTCAACTCATTTCCTGGTTTCATGATCTTGTTAAATTAAATGTAGGTGCACTGCCTTGGCATCACCAAGGAAGACCTTCTTCCATTGCAGGAGAAAAGTTAACTGATGACCTGCATTGTGGGTAGCTCCACAATCCTTATCTTTTGGCTGAGTACTTAAAATTTCTTGGGAACCATGGCATAGGTAGCTAGTGTGCTTGTCTAACCCAGGGCAGGACTCCTCTAGTGTGAAGCTCCTACTGCATTGACCACAGTCCTGTTTGCTCTGTGGGACCGTCTGAGGCTTCCTCTGCTTAATGCTGCTGCATCATATCAACAACCTTGGGTTTATGTCTGTCAGATCTCCATCATGGTCTGGGCTTTCCATGCCAGTCTTCCTCCTCCTCTTATGTTATAGTAAATCTCATTTACTCTATTCTTACCATGTCTGTCAGAGGACCCAACTGATGCATCCTCCTCTACTTATTTACCTCATTTCCTCTGGTTGAAATAAGGATTAAAAAAAATAGCATTTAGTATATTTGTGTTTGTGTATATGTAGGGAGGAGTTGTGGGGGTGGGACAACTTAAAGCTCACAAGCTCAGGGCATCAGGCTTGGTCGTAAGTGCCTTATCATGCTGAGCCATCTCCTCTAACAGTTCTTTCTCAGCTTGTCTATTTTGATTCTCTCCATAATTTCATAGTGATTGTCTCTGTCCGTTTGCCTGGGAGCTCTGCTTCTCTAGTGCCCACTGGGAGAGGATGGCAAGATCTGCTCAGTTGTTTTCACACCTTTGACATTTAAGTCTTTCACTTACCGTATTTTCAGCCTATGGATAATAGAGACAGTATTGTCTGAGATTAAGTCAGTCAGTTAAAAAGAGGGCAAGTCACTCTAGTAAGGGATAAATGAAGTTAGAGGTTAGAGGATCAGGTAGAGCTTTTAAGGGGGAAAGTGGTTATTAAGAGTACTGGAGGGCCAGACGGTGGTGGCGTACGCCTATAATCCCAGCACTTGGGAAGCAGAGGCAGGTGGATTTCTGGGTTTGAGGCCAGCCTGGTCTACAGAGTGAGCTCCAGGACAGCCAAGGCTACACAGAGGAAACCCTGTCTCAAAAAACC
>NW_022196914.1:67351441-67352253 GCF_008632895.1 Mastomys coucha | reverse complement strand
CACAAACCAAGGTTACTTGGCATCATCAGAACCCAATTCTCCCACCATAGCAAGTCCTAGACACACCACCACACCAGAAAAGCCAAGATTCTGATCTAAAATCACTTCTCATGATGATGATACAGGACTTTAAGAAAGGCATAAATAGCTCCCTCAAAGAAACACAGGAGAATACAGGTAAACATCTAGAAGCCCTTCAAGAGGAAACACAAAAATCCCTTAAAGAACTACAGGAAAAAAAAATCAAACAGGTGAAGGAAATGAGCAAAACCATCCAGAATCTGAAAATGGAAATAGAAACAATAAAGAAATCAGAAAGAGAGACAACACTGGAGATAGAAAACCTAGGAAAGAAATCAGGAGTCGTAGATGCAAGCATCACCAACAGAATAAAAGAGATAGAAGAGAGAATCTCAGGGGCAAGAGACACCATAGAAAACATTGACACAGCAGTCAAAGAAAATGGAAAAAGCTCCTAACCCAGAACATCCAGGAAATCTAGGATGCAATGAGAAGACCAAACCTAAGGATAATAGGTATAGAAGAGAGTGAAGACTCCCAGTTTAATGGGCCAGTAAATATCTTCAACAAAATTATAGAAGAAAACTTCCCTAGCCTAAAGAAAGAGATGTTCATGATCATACAAGAAGCCTACAGAACTCCAAATAGACTGGATCAGAAAAGAAATTCCTCCTGTCACATAATAATCAAAACACCAAATGCACTAAACAAAGAAACAATTTCAAAAGCAGTAAAGGAAAAAGATCAAGTAACATATAAAAGCAGGCCTATCAGAATTACACCAGACTTCT
>NW_022196914.1:67306876-67350980 GCF_008632895.1 Mastomys coucha | reverse complement strand
TGTAACTATTGTATCAAGTTTGAAGAAGAGGACTTTATAAGTTACTCTTTCTCTGAGATGAATGCTTTATCAAATTATCACAGCCAATGAACCAGGTTCTTACCCTCACCTACTGTCTGTGCCACCCTCCAAGCATAACCATTGTTCATTGAAACAGTTGGTGAATGACTTTACGGATAGACCATCTTAATACCTTAATTCATTTCTTAAATGAGTGTAACCTGTTCTCTGTGGCCTGAGAATGAAGTCACTCACTCAAGTCAAATAGCTTTGACCATAGCAGGAAGTCTGTATTCAAAAATCGTGCCTACAATTCATTCTTTGGCACAGCAGAACTGTCAGCTCTCAGGTTAGCTACGATGAAGGTAAAATCCTTTGGTGATATGAGGGTCATTGAAGTACAGCCTTATTGCAATGAACTCCAAAGTCTAAAAATTTTCTTATTTTGGGCTTGTACTACAGTAAGAGCCAGGATTTTAAACTCTACTAAATACAAAACAAACAAACAAACAAAAAGACTTTATATATTTATGTTCATTTTAAAAAAATACTAGTAGTGATGTGTTATTTTGAAATATACAGTTAATATGTTTGGAGTTATTTAAAATTTACATTGAGAAAAACATGTATTTTCAATATTGCTGTAGACAAGCATTTACATAAGATTGTTAAATTGATTGTTGTTTTATATTGAACAACTTTTATAATACTCTTTATTTTTATAATATTTTGTAAATTTTAAAGAATGACAAAAAAGTTATTGTAGGTATTGAAGAGGGGGTCTCTGGGAGAAGTTGGGGTACAAAAGGGAAACAAGAATGTGATCTAATTCTATTCACTTAAAATATGTTTTTAAATGTTAATAAATTCAGATAAATTGAAATTGTGTATCTTTTCTCCTCATAATGCAATAAAACTTAAATCAGTTAAAAAAAAAAAAACAGTACTGGCTGGGTATGATGGTGCAAGCCTTTAACACCAGCACTTGGGAGGCAGAGGCAGGAAGATAAACTGAGTTTGAGGCTAGGCTGGTCTTCATAGCAAGTTCCAGGCTAGCCAGGGCTACATAGTAAGACGCTGTTTTATTAATCAGTTAATTGATACACTAACACTTTGTCCTTTACTCAGAATGGGCACTGTTGGAAGATTTTTGAGCAAGAAATGTGATTTTGTGTGTGTGTGTGTGTGTGTGTGTGTGTGTGTGTGTGTGTGTGTGTGTGTGTGGTGTATGCCACATGTAGAATTGGTATTTGGTAGTATAAAGAAAGTGGAGATGAGGGCCTGGCGAGATGGCTCAGCGGGTAAGAACAAGACTGCTCTTTCGAAGGTCCTGAGTTCAAATCCCAGCAACCACATGGTTGCTCACAACCAACCGTAATGAGATCTGATGCCCTCTTCTGGTGTGTCTGAAGACAGCTACAGTAAAGTACGCCAGAGTGAGTGGGGCTGGCAGAAGGTCCTGAGTTCAATTCCCAGCAGCTACACACATGTTAGCTCATGGCCATCTGTACAGCTACAGTGTACTCATACACATAAAATAAAAAAAAGAAAGTGGAGATGATGTTATCTTCCACTTTATTCGCCTGAGACAGCGTCTCTGCTCCTGGACCTGAGTTTGGATCCAGCAGGCCTGCTACCGCTCCATGGCCAGCAGTGTTAGGCTCACAGGTACATGACCATACTCTGCTTTTTATATGAGTTCTAGGGATTTGAACTCAGGCTCTCCAGCTTGTACAGCAAGTGCTTTTACCTGCTGAGCCATGTCTCCAGCCTTCCTGTTTATTGTTTGTTTTGTCTTGAAGGAAGTTCCCATCTGGCCTGGAACTCACTGGGTAGTTCAGGCTCTTCTCACACTTGCAGTAATCCTCATGCCTCAGTTTCCCTAGTGCTGATATTACAAACATGCACTACTATAGTCAGCTATAATTAAGTTTAAACCAGAACCATTGTGGTTGACATGTGAACAGAATGGAGGGCAACATGGTCAGAAACGGAGACAAGGTGAGAGAATATTGCACTCATACAATACAGTGATGCAAATCTGCCTTTTTTGTTTTTGTCTTTTGGTAGCTTCATACATTTATGCAGTGTATCTTGCTCATTCTCTTACATCCCTCCTACTTCTGTCATCCCCCTCTACTGTTGAGAATCATTCTTCCCAGCAAGTCACCTCTCCCTTGTTTCTTTGTCTTTCTGCATGTGTATGACTCACTGAGTGAACCAGAGTTGTAACAAGACATCGATATCTACAACCAAATGGTAGAATTAAAATTAATGCTTAGTATTGACCATAGAGAAGAATAAAGTCTTGTGGTTGGAAGCCTAAGTGGAAGGCAGTTTGTGTTTACTCTTTTTAGTTTTCATGCTGTGTGTGTGTGTGTGTGTGTGTGTGTGTGTGTGTGTGTGTTGCATGTGCCACTCAAACATACATGAGCACTTACAAAGTTTGTTAGATTCTCTGGAGTTGGAGTTACAGTTTTGAGCCATTTGCTATGGGTGCTGCAAGTGCTCTTAACTGCTGTGATTTCTCTATAGCTCTTAATTACACTTAATAAAGGAGTATCTAAATCATGTTATGATGTTAAAAAAATAACAAAAAACAAATGTGGTTTGCATATTCCTGCAATCCTAGCATTTAAGAAACACAACAGGGAAACTGTAAATCAGATGTTCAAAGTCATCCTCAGCTGCATAGTAAATTCAAATACTCTGTCTTGATCAGTGTATCAGTTGCTGTATTAGTCAGGGTTCTCTAGAGTTACAAATTTATGGAATATATTTCTATATTGAGGGGATGCATTATGATGACTTACAGTCTGTAATCCAACTCCCCAACAATGATCAGCTATGAATTGGAAGTCCAAGCATCTAGAAGTTGCTCCGTCCCACGAGGCTGGTTGTTTCAGCTGGTCTTCTGTGGAAGAAGATTCCGACAGATGTGCATAAAAGTTTAGTTAGCTGTCAATGTGACTATTTTTCAGGGAGACTTTGTTCTTAACAAATACCCTGAGTTTCTGGACTTGATGTTATGAACCTAACGGACAAAGTTTATTTTTGTAATAATTTCTTATAAAAATGGTAAGATCATACTTAACATGACTGTATTATATGCATATATGTATGCAAACTGCTAAGTTGTAGTTAACCATGTTTTAAGAACGCTATCATTCATTGCTTTTAAAATATATTTTCTTCCTACTTAGGCCGAATACACCAAGCAATGGTAACATCTTTAAATGAAGATAATGAAAGTGTAACTGTTGAGTGGATAGAAAATGGAGATACAAAAGGCAAAGAGGTACGGTTGCTAAGTAAACATTTCTAGTCAAGATTCTGAGTACAAAACAAAACTATTAATTTTATATGATATAGATATTCTGTATCACTCCTTTAAGAACTTTCAGATAAGAATTGGAGAGATGATCAATGGTTGAGACTAATGGAGAGATGATCAATGGTTGAGACTAATGGAGAGATGATCAATGGTTGAGACTAATGGAGGATCCTGGTTTAATTTCCAGCCCCAGCATGGTGGTTCACAGACATCTGTAACTAGTCCCAGGGGATTCAACACTTTTCTGGTGTCTTAGGGCACCAAGTATGCATGTGGTGTGCAGGCAAAACACCTGTATATTTAAAAAAAAAATCTTTCCAATGAGTTGTAAAAATTAGCTCAAAGGAAAAATGTCTTTTCTCTATACATCATCTGTTCATTAGCTCAGGGCACAAAATTTGAAAGTTGCTATATATAAGTAACAATTGTGTAGTTTTGAAGGTCACTTTTTACAAACAGTTCCTTAAGTCAAGTATAAAATATATGTGGACTAGTGTTCTAAACAATCTAGTTTACTAAGTGGTGTGAAACTTTAAGTTGAATTCATTTGCTCTATAACGTACATGTGTTTGTTTATACAGATTGACTTGGAAAGCATCTTTTCACTTAACCCTGACCTTGTACCTGATGAAGACATCGAACCCAGTCCAGAAATACCTCCACCCTCATCATCCTCAAAAGTAAACAAAATTGTAAAGGTTAGTTAGGGGCGAGTGTACTTGTATATGTGCTGATTTGAGACTGGAAGATGATGATGAACACGTATAGTATGTTTAAGTATTGATTGGTTCATTTTTAAAAAGTTTTCCACCATCTGTATCAGTGCAGTTCATACATACCTTCATAAGTCAGGTTGCCTAATTCACAATTCATGACATTCTTTAGATCAAATCATAAAAATTCCTTGCCTAATTAGAATTTTTTTAAGACTGATAGCTTCTCTGGAGAGACGAGTCAAAGTTGTGTTCTTGTCAGTGTTGAATGAACACTTACTGACAAGACAGCTTTTTATTAAGAATAATAAATCTTCTGGCTTCTAATTTTAAAATGAGAAATGGTAAGCGTAGTTTGCCTGCCTGGGTGTTGTTGCTGAGGAGGAACTCTGGAGTAATGCTGCATCCTCTGTCTGGAGCTGGAGCTCTGCAAAGCACAGACCCATTAAAGACAGCTCTGCTTCCTTCTCTTGAAACGCAATACAACCAGAGTCCTGCCAAGTTGTTGAACCTGGATTCAATGGCACCTACTGATTTGTGCAGAAATACACAGATGAATTTGACATTGCTTGCAAGCTTATAGGAATTCCATATTTTGCAGGGAAAACATGCATAAACATGCAAATGTATTATAGAGACTTAACTATCTACAAAATATTCTACTTTGAAATTACATATGTGAGTGTAAATTGAAGTTTCAGTTTGTATAACAAGCAAAGTGAGATGTAATACATACAGGTCCTTAATATGCATGGAGTGTTTCCACACACAGCTTCAGAGCCTTAATGTCTACTATCTCCCATTCCATGTTGAACTCAAGCCCAATACTTCTCCTTTGTCTTAGCATCCTACCACTGAGCTCCTGTATATCTCCAGGCCTTAGGGTGTTGTTAGTCTTTGCTTCCTTTTAAAACCACTTGATGAAGTTTAAAAATACTGATTTCTGGGCTCCACTTTGGGAGATAATACCACTATCCAAATATAATTTCAATGTGAGGTTGAGTATAACTAAATTATTTGCTGTGGGTTTGTTTTTAAGTGAATTCACTCTTAGTATCTTTATAAATAGGACCAGAAGTTGGTTGCCTTAATCTATGCAGTAGTCAAGTCTTTGAAATCTATAATGAAATCTTTTTAGGATAACTGGTCATGTTTGTTTCATAGTACTTTGATATTTCAGCTGAATAAAGAAATCAATACTGATTACCTCCTTAGATCCAAAGGTGTAATTTACTAGCAGTCTCTCAATCCAAGCTCAAAAGTGCTCCACAATCCAAGGTTTTAATTTTTATTTATTATTATTTTATTCTTGGTTTGTGTGAGCGTAGGTGTGTGCATGCCTGGACATTCAGGTGACTATTGGAGGACCACTGTCAGTCGTTGGTTCTCACATTCTACCTTGTGTGCTCTGGACTCCTGTATGCTGTATGAGTGTTGGGATTGCAGGAGCACTCAACCACATCTGACTGTTTTTTGTGGGGTAGGTTGACTCCATTTACACTTGTGCAGAAAGTGACTTTACCTGCTGAGCCATCTTGCCAGCCCCCAAATGCAAATTTTTTTGAGAACACACATTAGATCACAGAAAAGAAATCTCACATATGTGATGAATTTCTGTCAGAATATGAAGCTGCACCAGAAATAGTTTACAAAATTATCTTCAGGGTTGTTGGAGGTCCCTGGGTAAGAGCACTTGCACTACTACTATTGGATTTGAATCCATATAACTAAGTAGAAACAGCAGCTGTGACCCTTGTAACTACAGCTCCGTGGGAGACAGATGGAAGGATTGCTAGGCTTGCTGACTGTCAACCTATTTCCAGGTTCAAATGAGAAGCCTTGACTCCAGGAATAAAATTGGTAGAACATGACAGCAGACACCAGATGCCCTCCTGGGTTACACACACACACACACACACACAGTCTTCAGGCACACACACACAGAAGTCTTCAGGCTCTATCAATTCAAGGTATATATGAAACATAAATGAATGTGCATTTAAAATTGTGTCCTATCACCAAAATACCTGATTTTACACACATGAGAGCATATACACAAAATATTCTAAGATGAGAACAATTGTGGAACGTTTCTGGTCTAGTGCCTTTCAGATAAGAGATCCCCCAACCTGTACACAGTTTTGACAAGATGAATATAGCCTCACTTCAGATTCTCTTCTGAAAGGCAGTCACAATAAAATCGTTCCTGACATCTGCTTTGATTGTAGTGGGTCGATGATGGAAATAGCCAAACCTGAGCATCAAAGGAACCTTCCAGTGTGCTTTCCATAGTCTGAGAAGCAAAACTACAACATTTTCTCTCTTCCACCTCTCTTTCTCTTTCTCCCTACCCTCTGTGGTGTGTGTGTGTGTGTTCATTTCTGAATAACGATGAAAAATTATATTATGGAACTTTGTAAATGAGAAGATTTCTACATTTGGCCTGAGCTTGGAATTAAGAAAATAATGATTCTGTAGAGTTGTGTGAAACTGAAATGAATAAGGTCTTTAGAGCAATATCTTTCTCATATTCATTAATATTTGGGGAATTAGGACATTGACTATTGATGAATTAGCATTTTTTTTATTGTATTTTTTCCTATTTGGTTTTATGTTACTATTTTCTGTTTGCTTTCATTTAATTAAAAGTAGCCGAGGCAGTGATACTTGTGAGGAATGAAGGGGGAAAAATCAATAAATACTATTTTTTTCTTTAGAACCGACGGACTGTGGCATCTATTAAGAATGATCCTCCCCCAAGAGATAATAGAGGTAAATAAAACTTTATCCCCTTAATCTTTCCTACTGACTTTTTAGCATGGTTTTGATGAGGTACATCAAAAGTTAATATTACCCTTGGTGTTTAAACCATACATGGCTAATTTTAACATTAGTGTTTCTGACTTCCTAATAGCTCAGTAGCATTAATAATCTTTTTCTAGTTTAAGAAATCTGAACTACTCATGGGGAGGCATGCCTGTAATTTGAGTACTCATCAGGCAGAGTCAGGAAGATCCCTATAAGCTGGAAACCAATCTAGTCTGTATAGGGCATTGTAGGCTAATAGGACTACAAAGCAAGACTCAATAAGACAAAACAAAAGCAATTTAAATATATGTGGGGACTAGAGATCCAGCAAAGTATGTACTATTTATTCAACTTACTCAATTTTGAAAAATCGAGGAGGGCGTTAGAGAAAGAAAGATTGAGGAAGGCTTCAGATGGCGATGGTGTCACGGGCAAATTTCATTATTACTGATTTGAGCATAGTTTCTGACTAAGACTTTGAGAAAGTTTAATGGTTAGCTTTAGAGTTGGCAAAAGGAAGTTTAAATGAACATAAATTATAGTTTACTTGGAGTTTCACAGCCAGGACACGTAGACAAAACTAGCTTCTCTCTTCTTGTTCATTAGTTTAGAACTACTGTACGGTAGTACAAGATGAGCTGGAAGCACCAGAGAAGAGATTAGAAGTAGAGAGGAGAAAGTCCTCTCATCACTGCCCTGCAAGTCATTTAAAAATGTACATAATGCGGTAACTTTTCTGAGTCTGGGAGAGTATGAGACGGGTCTCTTTAGCCCAGGTTTCTCTTGAACTTGATAGACAGCGAAGAATGATCTTGAGCTCCTGGTCTTCTTGACTCTCACAAGTGCTCCTATTATATATGCATCACTTCACCCAGCTTTCTATTTATATTTAATTTTAAGTCCATTGTTGCATTGTTATGACATCTACAGTAGGGAAATAGTCTACTGAAGATTTTTATGTTGGGGAGAAAAGAATGGAGTCTGGACTGTAAGGAAGGTTAGAAGAACTTTTACATTTGATTTCTGTGTGTCTGAATTGTGTATATTTTTAAAAAATGAGAATGCTTTTATATTGCACATATACTTTAGGAATGTTTACATTCTGGAATTGTAAGACGGAGATTTCGTGTGCATCTTCAAAAATGATTGTTAAGAGTCAGTTTAGCTTTGGGTTTTAGGCGAATGTTTAATTTTGTAGCTAATATCATACTGGTTTTTGTTTGCATTTTAAGACTATTATTTGTAACTTATTATGAAATCCATGTTGACCACAAACTCAAGAGATATGCCTGCCTCTTTCATGATGCAAATATTACTTTAAAAATATCTTTTAGTTGCGTCAATACATGGGGTCGATTGACTACTTTTGGTAGCTTTAAGACCATTTGTAGAAAAACTTAGCAGTTTGCTAAATGTAGTTTATTGATTTTTTTTTTTTTCATTTGAGACAGGGCTTTTCTGTATATCCCTGGCTGTCATGGAACTCACTTTATAGACTAGGCTGTTCTCAAACTCAACAAGATCCACCTGCCTCGGCCTCACGAGCGCTAGGTTTAAAGGTGTGTGCCACCATCTCCCAGCATTTATTGAATTTTTTGAGGCAGGGTCTCATTATTACCTAGTCTTGTCACAACCATGTCTTGATTGTCCTGCCTCAGCCTACCAAGTGCTGGGATTGCAGGTATGAGCCATTGTGCCTGGCATGGGTGTACTTTTCATGTATCAGATTTGACATGAGGATATCTTACCATGGTTAGCATTTAACTTCCTGACTTAACTTTGTTTTCTAGTGGTTGGTTCAGCACGCGCACGGCCTAGTCAACTTCCTGAGCAGTCATCTTCTGCACAACAGAATGGTAGCGTTTCAGATATATCTCCAGTTCAAGCTGCAAAAAAGGAGTTTGGACCTCCTTGTATGTAAATACTGTATCAAGGACTCAGTCATTTTAGGCATACATGTAGTCTCTCTTGGTCAGCCTTACAAGTTCCTCTGTAGCAAGCAGTCCAATACAAACTTGACTAAAGATTGCATTTTGCCAACAAATTATAGTTTGTGCTTAGTATTTTAGTCAATTAATTGGAGATGTATAACATTTTGTGTGAGGTTATAACAATTGTTTTGAATTTAAAATTCTGGCTAGTTTTTTTTTTATTTTTATTTTCTTTTTTTGTTGTTTTGTTTTTTTGATTCTATAAGGAAATTATACTTCTTGATCATTTCAATTCAAAGGTCTGTGATCCTAAACCAAGAGATGACATGTATCAGTGTGTTCGAGTCATTTCCCTTGACTCATCTGTATAATGTCCTGTTCCTGCTTTTGTTAAAGCAGATCATAAGTTCACCTAGGTATTTGGCATGCTTCATCATTGTGGACTTTGTGTGTGTTTGCGTGCGCTAAAATTATTCATAAAATATCTACATGTTAAGTGTAATTCTATAAATAGAAAACTATGCTTCAGTTCATCTTTTTCCTTTTAGCACGTAGAAAATCTAATTGTGTGAAAGAAGTAGAAAAATTGCAAGAAAAACGAGAAAAAAGGAGATTGCAACAGCAAGAACTTAGAGAAAAAAGAGCCCAGGTTTGTAACATAAATTCATAAATGTTTGCTGTTTGGAGAAAAGATTAGTTTATGTCAGTGAAAATAGTTGATTTTAAAATAAGTTTAAGGATGTTTTTAGATTAATATGCAAAAATAATGTAAAGTTTTTAAATAAGTTACTACTATTGGTAAAGGCAGGGGGATTAGAAGTTCAAGGCCTTTTCACAGCTACGTAGTGACTTTGAAACCAGTTTAGGTACGTGAGACCAGACTCCAGAAGACTACACAGAATAAGTTTATTGACACTTAGCATAAGTGCCACCTGGCGTTTCTTGGGGGAACTTCATAATACTTAAACACCCCAGTGAGCTCTTAATTCCTGCTTCACATTCTGCTTCCCACCTGGCAGGTTTCTGTCCTTTTATAGAGATGAGCTGAAGAGAAATTTTATTGACAGTTTAAAAATCTTCAGTGTAAATCAGAGTGAATAGAAAAACCTGACTTGAGTATTAGTGATTTATTATCATTCATTTCAGGAAGGCATGACCATGGCTTTTTATAATTTAAATCAAAGCCTTACCAGTGTTGAATTTAAAATAAATTGCAGTCAGAATTCAATCCCTTGATTTTTTTTTTTTTTTTTTTTTTTTTTAAAACTTAAAATGTTATCTTGGTTTTGAGCCACTTATCATACCTCTCAGTAAGCACCTGGGAGGAGAGGCAGGAGGACAAAGGGTCCAGGTCAGCCTGGAAAAAGCAAACAAATTATCAGATAACATTGCATTGTATATATAAAGATAACAAATGATCTTATGTTTTATATCATATTGTCTTTTGTTTTGTTACATGTTGGCTCTCTTAGAGTTAACAGAGAAGGGAAATGAATGTAAATGAATCCATATTGTAATTTATTTTTAAGACTGTTTATATTTAAAAACAGGACATTTATATATAACTAAACAGCATGTTTTCATCTGTAGACCAACTTTTTAAAGAATCTTTTAATGTGTTGACAGTAGCACTGGTGTAGGCAGAAGGAAAAAAAATAGTAGTAGTGCTTTGGGAAGATCAGCAGAGATGGTAGGGTAGTGAAAGGAGGGGCTCGTTATGGATGCAGCTGCAGGAACCTCATGGTGCCTTGTGCATAGTTTATTGAAACACTAGATGAAGTAGTTCTGAGAGATGGAATGTAGAATGCGTTTCCCCAGTTCCCAGCCTTTCTAGGGGTCTTTGCCAGTGTCTTAGCATGCTCTTCCATTGCTGTGTTTTCTGACATAGGTAAAGGATATGTATTATAGATGAATCTTTTAAACAGTTAAAGGGTAGTTTTAGTGAGGAAACTTTGGAGTTCACTGGATAAGTGCAGATTAACATAATTTTGTTATTTATGTGAAAGTGGCTTTGAATACATTAATCTGAACTTGGAGATTATGTTATAGTTTTAGTTTTACTTGGAGTTTGGTTAACAAATGGCAGTGTCTCATTTGCAGTTTTCAAAATTATAAGTATCATAAGTTTCAAATCCTGTTTTCCAATAGGATGTTGATGCTACAAATCCAAATTACGAAATTATGTGTATGATCAGAGACTTCAGAGGGAGCTTGGATTACAGACCCCTAACAACAGCCGATCCTGTAAGGTCTTTGTGGATTATTACTCTGAAGATGTCATGCTATAAATAAAAATGGTCATGCTCACTAATTGTATATTTTATTTACCTGTATGGTTTTGTCTTTCCTTATGAGGTTCAGTTCCCATGTTTTCAGAAATCATGACTCCATCTATTTTTTGTTCATCTTCTTTAGTTTTAATGTTAGAAGTGCTGCCTGCATAGCTGTTCTTTGTCTTGTCCTTGTCTTCTGATGCCTGCACATCAGCTAGTGAGTCCATAAGAAGACCTAGTTTCTTTTATGACCTTCACACAGGCTTTGATCTCAGTTTCAAGCTTATTTAACTTTGGTTAAATGAGTCTAACTTATTATTAAACTAATCTGTTATTTTTAAAAACATTATTCTGGCTTTAGCTCTTAAAGGACTATAAAAGACCAGAATTCCAGTGCTGAAAACTATTCCAGTGCTGCAGAGTGAAAATACTTTTCCAAGGAGAGATAATAATTGACCTATGATATATAGAATGTTTGGTTACCAAAAATATTTGTATTAAGCAGAATGTTATAGTCCTGATAGATTTCTTATTCATAAGCATATATTCCTGTATATTTTAGGCCTCGTTACACTGCCAGATACTTCACCTATTGCATCTGAGCTCATGGTTTTAGTTCAGGCAATTTGTAAAACTCTAAAATAGGCCTGATAATAGGAAATTATTCCAAGAAATCATATATTGAAAGTAATTTTTATCTTTAAAATTTTTAAATAAGCTTTGTCATTAATGGGGCTGGAAAAGTGGCTCATCTCCACCTGTTAGGAGCACATCAGCTGTGTGAAGGACACAGTTTGGGTCCTCAAGGTGTCCAGCAGCACTGTGTCAGGCACATCTCACTGTACCTGAAGCTCCAGAGGCGTCCAGCACTTACTTGCACATAACTATAATATGTGCATGCAATTAAAAATAAAGTAGGTTTTTTTGTCATTCATAAAATTGTAGTTATTTTACTCAGTAATATGAGAATACTGGTGTTCTTTTTTGTTTGTTTTGCTTTATTTATTTTGATTTTTCCTGTTCATGTTATTTTCTAACAATGTGACCTACAATAAACATTTTGAAAAGGTGTCGATTTGTAAAACAGAAATTTTTACTTTTATTGTGTGTATCATATCTTGAGATGAATGGAAGGTACCTTCTTAATAAGAACTAGTGCTAAGAATACTACTTCTAAAATTTTTATTTACTAAGTAATGGTTTATTAAAAACAAAGTTTCCACAGTGCTCAAAATTTTAGTAATAAATTTGTGCAATGCTAATTTATTTTTTAAAGCTTAACCACCATAATTATGTTAAGAAATTTCTAAAAACCATAATTTATTTTTCATTGTTTTTTTATAGCATTTGTAAGTTAGTGAAATAATGTTTTTTAAATTCCTAGATTGATGAACATAGGATATGTGTTTGTGTAAGAAAACGACCACTCAATAAAAAAGGTATGCTGCTTTGTAGAGGACTCGTTTTTTTTTGTTTTGTTTTGTTTTGTTTTGTTTTTTCGAGACAGGGTTTCTCTGTGTAGCCTTCGCTATCCTGGAACTCACTCTGTAGACCAGGCTGGCCTCAAACTCAGAAATCTGCCTGCCTCTGCCTCCCAAGTGCTGGGATTAAAGACATGTTCCACCACTGCCCGGCATGTAGAGGACTCTTTTAGAAGTTGGATATGCTAACACATTCTGTGATCCCAATCCTGGAGAACCTCGGGGAGATGGAGTGCGAATTCGAGGATAGTCGGGAGATGGACTGTGAATTCGAGGACAGTCGGGAGATGGATTGTGAATTCTAGGATAATTGGGACTATGCTGTGAGACTTGATGTAAAAACATGGAGATGGTTTAGTAGGATTACCTACTGCCAGTCCTAATGATCCCTGAGAACCAGTGGTGGAGGAAGGAAACTGTTTACAGATTTTTCTCTTGTTTCCACATGCATACCATACCCTGGCGTGTGTGCATACATTCACACACAAAATTAAAATAATTTTTTTAGAGCTCTCAAGTCATTTTTTTTGTAAATTTGGGTCATTAGATCAAACATTGTGAAAATGACTGAACCTTGACTTTGTCCATTCTTTTAGAAACTCAGATGAAAGATCTTGATGTCATCACGATCCCTAGTAAAGATGTTGTGATGGTACATGAGCCCAAACAGAAAGTCGACCTAACCCGGTACTTAGAGAACCAGACATTTCGGTTTGACTATGCCTTTGATGACTCGGCTCCTAATGAAATGGTTTATAGGTAAGTGAATTTGTTTTAAATTAAAGTTATCTTCTTAGAATTTTATTACTTTCTTCACAACTTAATGTTGATGTTAGTACAGCTCTCCAGGGGTGTAATGTTATTCTGACATTAATTGAAGAAAATGTCAGAAATTCTTGAGTTTTAACATGTCATCTCTATAATACATCAAAAGATTAGTTTTGGGGTTTTTGTTTTTTCTGGGTGTGGTAGCACTGAGGAGGTGAGGCAGGAGGATCTCTGAGTTTGAGGTTGGCCTGGTGTACATAGCAAGCTCCAGGAACATATAGACCCCTGAAAGTTAGTTTTTATGCTAATTAATAGTTAATTTGCACATTTCATAGACACACATGGATATATTTCTGAAGGGGTTGGAGAGATGGTTTTACATCTTATCCTATGCAACTATGGACTGTTTTCAAGCTGATTGTAATATTCAGTTCAAGTGGTTGGACCAAGAACAAGCTCTGCTGCACTCTCCAAATCCAAAGTTGAACCAAGAAAGCTCATGGTCTGCTCTGCTGCTGCTGACATAGACTACTGCTTTCTGGATGCTGGAGAAACCACATCTGAGAAGCGGCTCAGCAAACTGACGAGCTACACCAAAAGCTGCAGTGCCTGTAACTGGCAGGGGTCAATAGGAAGGACCCAGTTCTTTATTACACCTGTCATACATTATACGTGAACACTAAGTAGTTGAAAAAAATTGGGCTATAAAGTTTTGCCTCACCCACCATCTTCACCTGGCTTCTTGTCCACACTGCCACCTTCCTAAGCATCTGGACAAATTACTGGAAGGAAATGACTTTCATAGCCACCAGAATCCAGAAAATACTAGCAGTTCATATAACCCCAAAGCAAGGCTTTTATTTCACACTGCAAGAATAGACAGAAAGTAGCCCCAAAATGTGTTGTCATGTTTCCTGTTATTTAAAATTCATGGTCCAAAGCAAGTTTGTTGTTGTTGTTGTTTGCTTGTTTATTTGTACCAATCTAGTATTTAAGCTTCTGCTATATTTTATTAATGAAGTATACTTTATAGTACCTGGGTTGCTTGTCTATATATTTGTGACACACTTTTCCATTTTCCTTTTAAGATTTACTGCTAGACCACTAGTGGAAACAATATTTGAAAGGGGCATGGCTACATGCTTTGCTTATGGGCAGACTGGAAGTGGAAAAACTCACGTAAGTAATTTAATAAGTTGTATGCTGCTGTGATGCTATAGTCTCCCTCGGAAAGTTGAATTCTACAGCCTATAGTTTTTGGCCATGTGCATGTGAATGTAGAGGTGTTACCCTCCTGATGCCATCCAGTTTGGTTTTTGAGACAAGTTTCTCATGGGCCTGGAACTACCAAGTAAGCTAGACTGGCTGTCCAGGAAGCCCTGGCATCTGTTTGTTTCCACTTTCCCAACTCTGGGATTATTATCATGTACTCACACTATGCTTGGATTATCTTACATGGCTTCTGGGAGATAGAACTCAGGTTCCCATATTTTTGTGGCAAGTACTTATGGACTGAGTTATTACCCCAACCCCAAGACCTAAATTCTTATAACATATTCCTGAATAATATCTATTCTTTATTTTCTTTCAAAATGTAGACTATGGGTGGTGACTTTTCAGGAAAGAACCAGGATTGTTCTAAGGGAATTTATGCATTAGCAGGTAAGTGTCCTTTGTGTACATAGTTTATGATATTCTTGAATATTTTTCAGGTCTGTTTGAATAAGGCTTTTTATTGTCCATTTTTGTATACACATATACACATATTATACACAAATAATTCTATACACAATATATTAGATCTCATATTAGATCTGTTCGGTTTCAGATTATTTGGAAAGAATTGAGAGGTCATGGCCAGGCATGGTGGCACACACTTGTAATCCTAGTACTTAGGAGATGAAGGCAAGGTCATCTGAGTTCATAGCCATCCTCAGCTGCATTAGCAAATTTGAGGCCAACCATGGCTATCTGAGACAAAGTCATTAAAAAATAAGCTCTTGGTGACAAAAAAAAATCTTAATATATTGGGTCACTAATAAAGATAGATTATTATAAATTATGCAGTGGCTAATTGTTACTGGATCACCCGCCACCCCCCTATACAGACATACACACAATTCTTGAGATAGGAGCTCATGTGTTTTAAGCTGACCTCAGTCTTCCTATGTAGCTGAGGCTTACGTTGAATTTTTATTTCTTCTCTCTTTAACATCTGCATGCTGGGTTTATAATGGGGTATATCAGTATACCTGGCTTATGCAGTGCTATAGACTGACCCCTGGACTTTGTGCATGCTAGGCAGACACTGCCAACTGAGCTTCATGCTGACCCCTTTCAAGGGTAAATAGTAGCATTCTTTCATGGAACACAAAAGAAGAGCTTCTTTTACAACTTTATTTTTCAAACTAATGTTTTAACATTTTTATTGACACTTTTAACCTAATACTGATTCTTCTAAAAGTAGAAAAGAAATTTGTAAAATTGTTGAATCTTAACAAATTTCATATGTGAAATTTTCGACAGCTCGAGATGTCTTTTTAATGCTGAAGAAGCCAAACTATAAGAAACTAGAACTTCAAGTATATGCAACATTTTTTGAAATTTATAGTGGAAAGGTATGTGAGAATTTTTGTTTTCTTTTGTGTATAGGAGTGGGTATATGAGTACATATATGTGGGTATGCACGTGTGTAGGTGGATGTATGTGTAGCTACACGTGTACATGTAGAGGCCAGCAGTCAGCCTCAGGTGTTATGTCTCAGGAGCTGTACATCTTGTATTTTTGAGACAGGGACTTTCACTGTGGCCTGCAGCTGAACAGTTAGGATAGGCTAGATGTCCACTGTGCCCCCAGGGTCTCCATATGCCCAATACTGTGATTGATAGGCTGTTTTATTTCTGGGGATCAAACACAGGTCCTTGTACTTGCTTGGCAAGCACTTTACCATCTGAGTTGTCTTCCAGTTCCCAGACTTTCGTTAAAATATATATAAATATATATATATATATATATTTATATATATTTTAACATGTTTCTATTCATATATATTAACCATTTTTAAGTATAGTTTGGTGGTATTAAGTATATTTGTTTTGTGGCCTTCACTACCACAAGATTTATATGATTGTAAATATAATAGTTGATGTCTTTTCAAGCTTTCAATTTGGACATTGTTCTGAAAATAACAGTCTTATTTTAGACTCTCTTTGGTAGAGGTGATTTTTAAAAGCTAGTTTTCTAATTCAAATATTGTTTTCTACAGGTGTTTGACTTATTAAATAGGAAAACAAAATTAAGAGTACTTGAAGATGGAAAGCAGCAGGTGCAAGTAGTAGGATTGCAGGAACGGGAGGTCAAGTGTGTGGAGGACGTGCTGAAGCTCATCGACATAGGCAACAGCTGCAGGTGAGTCTCAACAGGAACTTGTGTGCCAGGTCCTATGCTTTTAGTGTACCAGCAAAGCCAAAAGACTATGGATAACATGTAAATAAAAAATGTGCCAATATGTCCTTAATCACATTGTAGGACATCTGGTCAAACATCTGCAAATGCACATTCATCTCGGAGTCATGCAGTGTTTCAGATCATTCTTAGAAGGAAGGGAAAGCTACATGGTAAATTTTCCCTCATTGACTTGGCTGGGAATGAAAGAGGAGCTGATACATCCAGTGCAGACAGGCAAACCAGGCTTGAAGGTGCTGAAATTAATAAAAGCCTTCTAGCACTCAAGGTAAGTAAAATGTAATTATGAAAGGCCTTTTACTTCTGACCTTAAGTTTGATTACTCAGTTGTAACACCTGTATCACCTTGTAAAAGAGAAGATTTATAAATTTAAGTTGTCATACTAGAAGTTACAGATTTTATTTTATGTAGAATTTTTCCGTGCACATGTTTTTATTCTTAAACAAGTTAAAGGAAACAAATCGACAGGACATTTCTGAGGTTGCTTAGCTAGATTGTAAAAGGGCTATAGTCAGCCTGGCTTTTGTAGTAGGGGAAACAACTATGGAAAAAGAAAAATTTCCCATCTTATTATTCGCAAAAAGGAGGTCTACAGTGTTTTCTTGGGTCTTACAGAGAGAACTCCTTTACCCTGCTGTGCTAGCCTCTTATAGACTCAAGGCAACAACCTTAAAGGGGGTGGGATAAGGTGAAAAGTGATTTCAAACAAAAAATAAAAAAACAGAATACTGTTCACAAAAAGCAAACAAGTGAAACTCGGGCCAAAATAATTTAAAAGATTATTATATTGTTTCCCTTACTAGAAAATCAGAAATTGGAAGGATTACAATAAAGTCACTGTAGCTTTGGGGATTCCATTTTAAAACCTCAACTTCTTACAACTTTCCTGTTGCCTAAAGTTTGAACACTGGTCCTGTTTTCAGGTTTAGAATAGTTGAGGTTTGTTTTTGTTGTACCTCATTTTCCTGAATTAATATTGAAGAAACCATTGTTAAGTACTGTAAAACTTAGAATTTTCAGAGCTCATTAGGCCTTAAGAAACTTCATTAAAGTATTGCTTAAAATGATTCTTTAATAAAACGTAAATGATAAGAAATGTTTTCTTATTTTTTAGGAGTGTATCAGAGCCTTAGGTAGAAATAAACCCCATACTCCTTTCCGAGCAAGTAAACTCACTCAGGTGTTGAGAGATTCCTTCATAGGTGAAAACTCTCGTACTTGCATGGTAAGTTGGCTTTGAATTTTGTTGTTGTTTGTTTGTTTTGAATTTGCTTTTGTTTTTAACCTGAAGGGATAAAAATAAATATCTATGGAAGTTTTAGATTGTTGCTAATTATAATTAATTACCCCTCTATTTAGATAGATTACATTTAAGATGTGATCCCTACTAATTTGGTGGAAGGTATTATATTGCAGCTGTAACACCTTTCAGTTCTAACATCTGAATCCTTCATTTAGGAGATGTTGGTTTTTTTTTTTTTTCAAGACAGGGTTTCTCTGTGTAGCCTTGGCTGTCCTGGGACTCACTCTGTAGACCAGGCTGGCCTTGAACTCAGAAATCTGCCTGCCTCTCCCTCCCAAGTGCTGGGACTAAAGGCATGTGCCACCACTGCCTGGCAGGAGATCTTAACTTAACTTGCACACTCTTATTTTCCGGGTGGGGATGGTAACAAATATCTCTTCATGCGCTTCTCTGTATTGCTTACAGCTTGTTGTATTCATGGCAAGCTAGATAATCAACCAGAGGTTTGTGCAATTGTGTGTACAGTTGGAGTTTCTCCCTCAGCCTCCTCTCTCTTTCTTATAGGACAGTTTACCTTTTCTTGTTGCTAGCTCTCCACTTCCAAACGGCCTTTCACCAGGAACTCTTAATTCCTAAAGAGACTTCACTAGTCCTGTGTGACATTACTGGGGTGTTGTCTCTGGAAGAATATTATTCCATTAGTAATAAATAGTAAATAGGTGGAGGGCCAGTCTGTGTTGTTCCTTTTTCTAAATGTTTGCCTTCAGTTTCTGCTGGATTTTAAATGACTTTCTGGTACCTTGAGAAAATTTATTACTAGACCTTATAATGGTTATATGTAATAAATAGATAGATTCTTAGAGTTAGATACCAGTATAAATATTTAAAAGTAGATTGTAAGATTAGATCTTACTGAGCTACTTGTTAGAATTATTGTTTTTAATATTTATGATTTTATCTTTGCTTCCCCTTTATAGATTGCCACAATCTCTCCAGGAATGGCATCCTGTGAAAATACTCTTAATACGTTAAGATATGCAAATAGGTATGAAAGCGATTCCTACATTTTAAAATTTGAAATCTAATATATTAAAGCAGTATATAGTGTGTTTCTGTGTCTGCTAGGGAAATAAGGCATGATGGCACAAACCTGTAGGTATAGCCTCTGATGATACCGAGGCAGAAGGATCACCAGTTCCATGGTATTCTAATCTCCAACATGAAATCTGTATCGCAGATACCAGAGAACCCCATAGACCAAGTTGTATCATGTTTTTTCTTCAAATTTTCAAAATTAAGTTTTATTTTTTCTTCAACATTATTTAGAATTATTTTGTAAAATTGAAAAAACAGAAAAAATATTGTACAATTAGGTAAAATTGTATAAAATTATTGTACAATTGCTATCTTTATTAAAATTGATCATTTTGTCTTGTAATGTGATTTTTTCCATTCCAACAAGTTATAATTCATAATATTTTACCACATTTCAGAAATAGAAATTTTATATTATCATTATATAATTATGTAATACTAAATTTTTTATTATTATAATATTAGAAATTAGGGAGTTAATTTCTTAAATTGTTCTGCTTTGTGCAGGAATTACTCCTTATGGTATCCAGTTAAATACACACACATAGACAACACACGCATGTAATCACACACATATAGGCATGCATGTATCATTTAAGTGATAACAGTTCTTTCTGGTGCTACATATGGATGATATTCACATCAGTAACATTTCCAACTTCAGTAAACAACTGAGTTGTTTACATATGATCAAAAACACTGAGAACTAAAAGCATTTATGCCTTACAGTCATGATAGCTTCAGATACCCTTGTAATTCTGAGTTATGATAGAATTATTATTTTTTAGGTTTCCCACACACACACATACATTCTTGTTTGGAGTGAATATTTACATGATTTTATAAATACATTTATATTTGAAAATCTGATATATGTGTGCAATATTTTGATGAAACTCCACACGTGCCCTTCCGCCTAACTTACCTGGATCTACTCTTTGCCCCTGAGGTTTAAATGTCTATAATGATGTTATACTTAAAATTTTAGCCTACAGATAAAATTTTTTATGACCTACTTCTAATATGGAAATTTTCTTAATTTTCTTCAAAAACATACTTACTTTTTTCTTGTTTAGTCAAAATAGAGATTTTATTTTCCATCTTTTTAAAAATATAAGTTCTTATACATAGAAAAGTACATAAAAACTGGCCAGGCAGTAGTAACATACTCCCTTAATCCCAGTACTAGGGAGGCAGAGGCAGGCAGAGTTTATTATCATTTAAAAAAATCTCTTCAGTTGAAGCTGGGTTATGTGGTGCCTGCCTTTAATCACAGCACCCAGGAGGCAGACATGGGAATCTCTCAGCTAGGGATACACACACACACACTCTCTCTCTCTCTCTCTCTCTCTCTCTCTCTCTCTCTCTCTCTCTCTCTGGAAGGCTTCCCCTGGCGGCCCTACCCCTACCCCACCCCCACCCCACCCCATCTCCTAATCTCTTCAGTTGAAACAAAAGAAGAATGTGGGAAGCAGCTCTTAACTAGCTTCCATAAAAGCTCTAGTGTGTTCCTTCAGAAAAGAAAGCTGCTCAAACCTATTGCTCTCTAACTTGATCAACGTCACCTCATTTCTTTAAAACAATCTTCATTTTTAAAAAGTTGTTTTCATGCCTATAAATGTACCTTTGAATAATGTTAGTAACTATATTTTGATTATTCTTTTCGACTTTTATATTGTGCTTCTTTGGTTTCTGCTGAAGAGATTTTTCAGTGATAGTAAGGATTGTTAAGAAGTACTAACTGATTGGCCTAGAGATGTAAGTCAGTGTCCATGTTTGCTAAGCATGAAGTAGGCCCTCTGGGTTCTGTTCTCATTCCATGGGGGAAAAAAATCCACAAAAGTACAAAATAAAATAGCTACTTAAAATACAAAATATAATAGCTACTTAAAAATATAATAAAGCTTTAAGTAGGTTCAGTTTTTAATAACTTTTATAGTTTGAACTATGAGTTCCTAGTCACAGGCATTATTGTCTTTTAATTAGTTTTTTAGTATGTAGGAGTTTTTAAAAATAATTTTTAGATGCTTTTCCCAGAGTTACTCAAGGAGGGATAGGGAATACTTTTTGTGGTAGATTCTTACTACAGAATCAAAAAAAAAAAAAATTGTTTTAGACACCTGATAGAATTAAAACAAACCCCTCCATGTCTTAGAACTTTAGCCAAAAAATTCCTGTTAACATGAAGCTACTAATATACAGTGAGATCCCAAGTTTTTCACATTTTTGACTACTTAAACCACTAATTTAAGGTATTTTGCTAAGCTGTCTTCGCAACTCACTATGTATCTGAGAATGACCTTAAATTCCTGTGTTCTTCTTGCCTCTGCATTCCCATTGCTAAATAGAGATATGCACCATCATGCCTAGCTAGATATGGAGGGTTTTTACTATGTACTCTGTTGTCCTAGAGATTGTACTAGGGCCTTGACCACTCTAGACAAATGCTCTGTAGTAAGCTACATTCCCAGCCTGGAAATTGTTTACTTCTTTTTTTTTTTTAGATATTTTCTTTATTTACATGTAAATTTCTCCATTCCCAGTTTCCCCTCCAAAAAACAAAGAAACAAACAAAAACAACCAAAGCAAACCCCTGTTGCCTCCCCCTTCCCCATGCCTGCCACCCTGCCCTCTCCCACTTTCTGGCCCTGGCATTCCCCTACACTGGGGCACAGAACCTTCACAGGGCCGTCTTTTTTAAGACTCAGCATGTAGATGGAAGAATAGTTTTTAGGACAAAGCACCTGCCTCCCTACTTTGTGGCAACAAAGGGCTAATGTGCTCTGCTTTCCTTATCTTGAGCACAGTGAGATCAGTGGCCATACTTGTAGTAAAGGACTGTTTTAAGAACCTGAGAGAAGTGATCTTTGTAAAATGTTTAGCATGACACTTGGAAATTATTTTTCAGTCTCTTTTAGTTAAAACTATATATTTTAGAAGTGTTTTATAGGAGTTTGGGGATAGTTTATAACAAAGCATATTGGAGTTAATAATCAAGATGATAAGTCCAGTTCAGTAAGTCCAGTTCAGTTAATAAAATTGAGACACACTGTCAGGTGTATGACACTTGCCTGTAAGCCCAGCAGGTCAGACAAGATGCAGGAGGATCAGGAGTTTAAGGTCATGATTAGCTATAGAAAAGAAGAAAGAAATGTGGAACAGAAAGAATAGTGAGTCATTGTTCCAAGAAGAAAAGCTGTACTAGAACTTGTGAACCAGTTTTCTGAAGCAGAGGGTATTCTCTGGGTAACAAAAGCACTTAGAGTGATTGAAACACAGAATAGTTATTGAGAGCTTGCTTTTTATTTATTACTGTCATTTTAGAAAATTTATTAGTGTACATAGTATAGTTTGGCTTGCATAAGAGAATATGTAATAGTTAAAAATCCTATGGGTGACACTAATAGTGTTTCTCAATGAGATTCTGAAGCATATAAGAAATATATGTATACATATATACATACATACATGCCTCTAGTAAAAGGGTAAAGAGACATTCTGATATTAAACCTTCGACAGTGAATGGACACAAGTAGAAGTCTCTGTGTGTGTGTGTTAGCTTGTACTTTAGTCACATGATATTCTTTCTGAATAACATCAAATAATATACTTGATTTATCTAAGTTAGTTTTCTCATCTGTGAAATGAAGATAACAGTAAGTTTCTTACAAGGTCTATGTAATACCTAGAAGTTACAAATTCTGGTATTTAAAAAATAACAGCTACTATAAAATGTCATATGATGCAAGATTTATTTAATTCAGTTATATGTAACTGTTATAGTCATTAGCAAAAACATTTTAAAATTCCATTCCTAAAACATTTACTTCCCACATTGATAATCAGAGACACCAACCACAGAAACTTATCCATCTCATTCTTTCAGTCATATGGAGGCTTCATAGCTAATACAGTTCTAAATGGGTAGATTAGAGTTAATACATTGTAAACTGGATACCCTAAGACATTATAATGAATTTTATTCTCATATCTGGTTTTTGAAGCACTGCAAAAGTTGAGGTCTCAGGGCTGGGAAGCTGGTTCACATGGCAAAGTGCTTGCTGCTCAAGCATGAAGACCTGAGGTTGGATCCCAGCGTGTATGTAAAAGCTGAGCATAGTGGCAAACACTTGTAACCCCAGAGCTGGGAGACAGGAGGAGAGCAGGGCCCCCCAGTCACATTGATGAACAGGCTTGGTTGAGTTTTGGTCTCAGAAAATAAAATGGACAACGTTGTCATTCTACATCAACTGTTAACATCCACATCCACATATATGTGTGCATATGACACTGAGATGCACACACATGCATGCATGCACACACACTAACACACATACACACACACAATGTTGATTCATTGAAGCTGATAAAATATGCTGCTGTCCACATGAAGAAATTAGGTTGATTGGGTCTTGTAGTTAAAGCAAGGAGCCTTCAGATTCAGGTAATAGTCTTGCCATGAGAAGTTTGTAGGAAGATTTAGGAGAAAAGGAAGAAGTCAACTAGAAAAGAAAGACTTAGGAGTTTTCTGTTTTTAGTTGGGGATCAATAAAACATAAGTGTGGAAGCATATTTATGAAATCATACTCTAAATTAATATTCTTACAACAATGTCGATACTCTTTCTAAACAAAAGTTGAACTGTGCATTCCTGTGTCTATCAAGAGCTCTCTTAATTCTCACTGTTTTGGTACTGCAGAGTAAAGGAGTTTGGAATTAGTCCTTCAGACATTCCCTTCTCCCAGGGTAGTGGCAGTCGCCCTGATCTCTCTCCTTCTTACGATTATGACGACTTTTCTCCTTCGATTACCAGGTCTTGCTTCATTCTATATTTAAGATTTTTTTCTTTGACTAGCTTGTTTTGAATTGTGCTACATATAAACATTTCATTTATTACTTTTGTTCCAAGCCATTTTTCATTTTCATTTAGCAGGTGGTGGTTGTACTGCATGATCTGCATTTTTATGTCCTTTATTCATTTTTGTTAAAAGGTTATTTAGAATTTAAAGTCCCATATTTCTCTTTTTCTTTTTAAAAGATGATGTCACTTTTGCATATTTATCTTTAGTATGTGATAAATAGTTTCTTGTCTGCAAGGAGATACCAGTCCTTGTGATTCAGAAAATATATCCTTTTTACAGTGTGTTAAGTAAGAAGTACCACTTTAAAAAATGATTCTTATGATCTTTCGGCCCTGAGCTGGTCATGGTGGCACAAGCCTTTCATCCTAGTACTTGGGAAGTAGAGACAAGCAGATCCTTTTAAGTTTGAGACCACCCTCTGTAGTCTGCAAATGACATCCAGGCATACATAATGAGACCCTGTCTTAATAATTTAGCCAAATGAAATTATTTCTTACTTAGCTATCTTGGCTAAGCAGTATAAACTTCTCTGGTTTCATTAGTGGTTTCTTTATGGATCTTAACAATTTTTCTCTCATAAGATGTAATTATGATTATTTATAATTATACTTTATAATTTATAAATTATTTATAAATTTATTTATAATATACTTTGCTAACTTTCCCTGATTATGAACAATAATTACAGTTGAAGTAAGCATAAAGTTAAGTAAACTAGCATTAAACAAACAAATGCACAGATTTCAGATAAATTTGACCTGTAAAGTGACATCATCAGTCTTACTGTGCTAATTGATTTGCTTTTGTATTGAAATGGTTCTTGTTTGTATGCATGAGTCTTTGATAATTTTAGATAACTTTTGTGTATTTATAGGGTGAAAGAATTGACTGTAGACACAACTGCTGCTGGTGATGTCCGTCCAATAATGCACCATCCACCAAGCCAGATTGATGACTTAGACACACAGTGGGGTGTGGGGAGTTCCCCTCAGAGAGATGATTTAAAACTTCTCTGTGAACAAAATGTGAGTGACATAATCTCATTGTTACTGATCTCGCATTAGTTTGCTTCATCCATAGCAGAACTTACTTGAACTCTGTCACCTAGCACAGGGCTCTACAAGTCCCCCCTGTGACTTTAGCAACCATCTGTTCAGATAAGTACAGCTTTACTGGAATATAGATGTGCTTTTCTGGCTGCTTTATTTCCACAGTGGCAGTGCCAGAATGCAAGCTTATGAATCCAAAATAATTTCCTGGCTTACTAGCCCTCAGATAATAGCCTATTTAGTTTTCATATTTTATGCCTACATTAAAATTTAGTGACTAAATATTTTAGGATTGTATATAAGTACATCATATATAAATCTTTGTAAATATCTGTCAACATACTATTAAAAAGTTACAATGACCCTAGCAACACCCCAAAACAAAGAGAAACAAACAAAACCCCAACAAAAATGTTAACTTCCATCAAATCTATACTTTTCTATATTCAAAATATAAAAAATTATATAATTTCAAAGTACAATTATTTAGATTTTATTTGTTTATTTTATGCATGTGAATACACTATAGCTGTCTAGAGACACACCAGAAGAGGATATCAGATGATATTACAGGTGGTTGTGAGCTACCATGTGGCTGCTGGGAATTGAACTCAGGACCTCTAGAAGAGTAAGTAGTCAGTATTCTTAACCACTGAGCTACCTCTCCAGCCCTAGTTATTTTCAAAATATATATTCTATAAGGATAGGCAAGTATAAATGAGAAAGCATGTGATCTGGACATGTAGTCCCAGGACTTGAGGGCTAAGGCAAGAGGATTGCTGTAAACTTGAAGCCATAGTAAGTTCCAGGCTAACAAGGGCTGCAGTGTAATATTCTATCAAGAATAAGCAAGATGGACAGGAAATGACTCAGTGGGTAAAAAGCTTGTTGAAGTAGAAAGACTATAAAAGACAAAGAACTAAAAATGAGATCCTAGCTTCAGTCCATCTTCCTAAATTTCAAAAGACACCATGATTGTTCTTAAACTCTCAAAGCAAACCCTGAACTATGCCTAGATATGATACCTTCCAAAGATAAAACCAGAGGAAGAAAGAGACAGCCACTCCTAGAGTTTATCTTTGTATTTTATTGAATCTTACTAGATCTACACAGGCCAGTATTTCTTTGTAAGATTTAGTTTTTGCGTATGATTGTCTGCCACATGTACATCTATGCACCGTGTGTGTACATTGTTGAAGGAGGCTAGGACAACAGATTCTAGAACTGAAGTTAGAGATGGTTGTGAGCTGCCATCTGGGTGCTGGAAACCAAATTCAGGTTCTTAGAAGGGCAGTCCGTGCTTTTAACCTTTGAGCCATCTCTCTAGTCTCAATCCAGGGTTTTAAAACGCTACATCAGCTTTTATATACCCCATGTTTCAGAGTGTATAAATCTTTTACCTTTGCTACCACCAGGGAACTTATTTTGAGATTATTCATCAGTGTCATTATATTAAATGTTAGTACATGTGTACATATTCTTGCAATATTCTCAGCAAGAGACTGAAAGGAAATAGAATCTAAAATATGTCCTTGATTTAAAACTAATATTAAGTAGATGGTTTATGAAGTACATTAGAATTCCAAAAATACACTTCTACAGATAAACTTGTTTAGGAGTGAAGTGTATGTAGTGCAGGAATTTGTATAGTTTCTAGTCCAAAGGAACCAGGATATTCTGGGCCTGAAGATAAAGTAACCATGTGGGAAAAAATGTTGTGTGTTTATTCATGAAAGAGAATATAGAGGCTGTTAGCATGTCCTGATAAAAGCAGATTATTTATTTCCATAGAAAAGATAAAAAGGGGGCTGGAGCGATGGCTCAGCAGTTAAGAGCGCTGACTGCTCTTCTGAAGGTCCTGAGTTCAAATCCCAGCAACCACATGATGCCTCACAACCATCTGTCATGAGATCTGATGCCTTCTTCTGGTGTGTCTGAAGACAGCTACAGTGTACTTACATATAATAGTAAATAAATCTTAAATAAAAAAAGATAAGAAGTTCTTTACTAACTTGATTGTGTAAACCTTAAAATATAGCTTAATAATGAAAGTCAATTGTCTGCTTAAATTTTTTCATGCATTTAGAATCCTGAATGATTTTTTTGTAAATGTCATTTCTACTCACATTTCTAAATAGATCTCTACATATTTGTCTTTGCCACTAAAGCCAGACTATGAGAAAACAGAATGAGTTAATAGAACAATCAGGAAACTCTAAAATTAAGCTAAACCTGATAAGTTTTGAGTTGATATAACTATCAAAGCAAGCCTGTATTTTCATGTGTTTCTTTGTTGTTGAAGTACAGTTATGATTTGTCATTTGAAATTTCTATAAAATTATCTGGCTACCTAGCCATGTGGTAATACACTGTAATTCCAAGAGAGGCTCTAAGCAAGAGGACTGCTGAGAATTTGATGGTAGCCTGGACTACATAATTTATCTGGGAATGCAGACAAGTCTAAAAATACATCAAGTATTTCCAACTATATGGGAATCTAAGGCAGGAGGGATGATTAAGTCCAGCAATTTGAAATCATCCTAAGCAGAATTGAGAGATTTCTGTTTCTCTTTAAACAGAATTGCAATTTTTTTTACTGTATAAGTAAATGATTTATATAGCATAAATGAAAATTGGTTTTGTTTTTAAAAATGCCTAGTCCTTGAAAATACTGATTTTGATAGTCACTGTGAAACATTGTACCAAAGATTGTATCCTTTTCATCTTTCCTTTCATGAGAAGAAACTTAATCTGTGCATAGTAGCACACATCTGTATTCTCAGTACTTGAATTGCAGGGTGCCTGAGCTACATAATATCAGGCCAACCAGGGTACAGAGCAAGATCCTGCTTTTTTTCAAAAAGAAAAATCGAAGTATGGTCTCTGTGTGCATGTTGTTTTCATGTTGTTATAAAGTCATGCATATGTGAAAGAAATTGTTAGAGAAACCAGCACAAACTAGTAAAACCTGAAATAAACTGAACTAAAAAGCTAGACTGTTCCAAGAGATGTTTTTTAGGGTACATCTGCAAATAATAATAAATTCCTAAGTGAAAATTAATCTACTTACGAGTTGGTTGATTTACTTTGACTTATATAATTGTGACCCAGAGAAAGACACTACTGTGGCTTTTCTTCTTCTATTATTTTAATAGTTTTTTTTCCATTTGTCTCCAAAGTTTAATTTGCCTTTCTAAAAAGACTGCAAACCTGCTTTTGAGTCTGGGCTTATAGCTCAGTAGTAGTCGTTTTTAAAGGCTCATGAGTTTCTGAGAAGGCTCAGAAGGAAGGAGAAAAGTAAAAATAAAGCATTGCCTAGCAATCGCAAGGCCCTGGGTTCAGTCCTCAGCTCTGGTAAAAAATAAAAAAAGAAAAATACTAAGCTTTAGGTCATATTTTTAAACTTTGTGTTTTAAGGAAGAAGAAGTTTCTCCACAATTGTTTACTTTCCACGAAGCTGTCTCTCAGATGGTAGAGATGGAAGAACAGGTTGTAGAAGATCATAGGGCAGTGTTCCAGGTACGTAAGAAAAGCCTTCTGGCCAGCAAGCCTTAAACTAATCAGAACTTTCCGAATTCTTTGAAAATTACTTAGTTGTATATGTTTGTATTTACAGGGCATGTGGTAGTAAGTATCTCTGTGCAGTGTTTTTCTTTAATATAATGAACAGGCTGGGCGGTGGTGGCTCACGCTTTTAATCCCAGCACTTAGGAGGCACAGGGAGATGGCTCAAGAATAGCCAGGGCTACACAGAGAAACCCTGTGTTGAAAAACTAGAGAAAACAAACACTACATACATATAATAATAATAATCAATTCAGTCTGAGGATGTAGTTTGTGGTAGGATGCTTGCCTACCATTCACAAAGCATGCTAGGGTTCATTCTCTAGCTAAAAAAATAAACCTAAGTTTATGAAATTATTTGATTAAATAAAGATGTTATGTCTACTAATATTTTTGAGAGTATCATTTTTAAGTATGTTTGAGAATTCACAATATGTAGATCAGTCTGATATAAATATTTGTGAAACATAACAATTTACAGGTCTTTTTATTGAATTTTTGTTAGGAATCCATTCGCTGGATAGAAGATGAAAAGGCTCTCCTAGAGATGACTGAAGAAGTAGACTATGATGTAGATTCTTACGCTACACAACTTGAAGCTATTCTTGAGCAAAAAATAGACATTTTAACTGAGTTACGAGGTAACTTATTTCCTATCTTTGTTTTTATTTGAACTTTGCATGGTATTAGGATGTGTAGTAATGAGATTTTTGTATGGTGACACACAAAGTAAAGATTGTTACAGACAATTTTAGTACCTTCATTCAAAACATAACAAAGATCATTGTTTCTCTTAAAACAATAAATTAAGCTGGGCAATGGTAGCGCACGCCTTTAATCCCAGCACTTGGGAGGCAGAGGCAGGCAGATTCTGAGTTTGAGGACAGCCTGGTCTACAGAGTGAGTTCCAGAGCTACACAGAGAAATGCTGTCTTGAAAACCCTAATTAATTAATTAAAAGACAGCTTGGGGGATGATTCCATGAGTAGTTGCTTTTTAGTGAGAACCCAAGTTTTGATCCCTACAACCCATGTAAAGAAAGGTTAGGTGCAGGCACACACATCTGTTATCCCAGTGTTCCTATGGTAAGTTGGGAGGGAAGTAGAGATATAAAAACCCTGGAAGTCCCAGCTACTCTAGAGTGGTCTGTGCCATGGTAAACAACAGGGACCATCTTTTTACATGGTTGCCAAGTAGAATTACTGAAAAGTAACTGTCTACTGAGGCTGATTCTTAGAATTTCAGTGATATGGAGAAGTTGGAATGTTGCGGATCCTGAGCCTCAAAGAGTCATTCCAAGTTCACTTCTGTGTTTGATCTAACTTTGTATCTGTAACTAGCAGATAATAGCAGACCTAACATCTTGATAAACTGATAAAAACTTTTGGAAAGTATTAACAAAGCCAATCAAAAGATAAATGCTATAAGATAGTGTCTGAGGCCAACAGCGGAGCTTTCTCCACAGCTGAATCCTACCTTTCAGGTGTTTCCACCATTGTGTTTAAGAATAAAGTGGCTTCATGACTTTCTTTGTTCTGTTACTATAAAACCTTCATAAAATTATTTGTACTTGAAACATGGAATTTGGGGTAACCTAAGTCTATGTTCCTAGGCCATTGCCACTCACATTTGACTCCAGAATACACATCTCCTATCTCCCTTAAAAGAGGCAAGGACAAGTTCCTCTGAACACTATAGCACTTATGTACTCACATGAACATACACACAGATTAATAAAAAAATTACCATTTTTCCATTGTCTCTAGTCATGTTTCATGCCCTGTATTTCTGCCTGTGTACCTTTAAAAGTACCCTGTCTATATTGATTTTGCTCCTGCTTCCCTGAATGTTCATGTGTGTGTACATGAAATCAGAATGAAATTCCTACTTTTAGCCAGATTTGCTGCCTAATTTTTTTTTGTTTTTCGTTTTTGGTTTTTCAAGACAGGGTTTTTCTGTGTAGCTCTGGCTGTCCTGGAACTCACTCTGTAGACCAGGCCTGCCTCTGCCTCCCAAGTGCTGGAATTAAAGACATGCGCCACCACTGCCCAGCTGCTGCTTAAAATTTTAAAGCAAGCCCTTCGTGAAGTTGGTGATTGGATATCATGTCAAATATAGTCATTAGCGACTGTTTCAGAAAAGTTAATTTTGTAAAATATTGTATTTCTAAAAGGGAAATTTAAGCTCATTTTTTCACATGTAGGTCTCATCACACAGTATTATATGTTGTGATGATTGAACCCAGGGCCCCCTGCAGCCAAAGTAGAATTACATACCTGTTGTCATTGTCTAGAGCTCAAGGTGGTCATTGTTGAGGAGTACTGTTCCATGCAAAGTAAAATGTTTGAACATTGTTGCTTGTAAGCATTTATCCACTAAGGACAGCACCATACCACTTGTGATAATGAAAACACATCTAGACATGACTAAGTTTTCTGGGAAAAGCCATTTCCACTTGAGCAGCACTGCTGTAGAAAAATGTCTCATTTCCACAGCTCCTTGTATTTTAATAATTTATTAACCTATTGATAGCCTGGTTAATAAAAGGCAGTAGATAGATATGTAAGAGTAATTATGTATTGTTCTATTAACTTCTCTCATAATCCCTGGTGAGAAAACAGGTATTTTTTTGAAATCCAGTTTTAAATTTTCTTAGCTAAAAATGGTGGAGTATGACTGAGTAGAAATGTCCTAATACTGAAAGGAATATCTGCTTTCCATCCGAGTAAGGCTCGTTTCCCAGGCTTGTTTCCCTTTACATGGAATTACATATTTAAACATTTAAGTCCTTCCTGTATCCTCCAAAGAACAGAAACAGACTAAAACTCAATAGTATAAAATGTGTATAAGAGAAACTGGTTGAAAATAAGTTTCTACTAGGTATGCATGAGTTACAGTTGAGCATAGCTATGAGGTAGCTGATAGACACTATAAAAGTTGTGCAATGTATTGTTTACAATACTTACTTCCTTGTTCTTTTCTTATTCCAAGATAAAGTGAAATCTTTTCGTGCAGCACTCCAAGAAGAAGAACAAGCCAGCAAGCAAATTAACCCCAAGAGACCCCGGGCCCTCTAAATTGGTATTTGCTACTAAAGGATCCCCAGAATCCCCAATACTGTAACAAATGGTGGTTCAACTGTAAAGGCCACTTGAACGTTTTTGAAATCTTAAGTGTGTGGAAAAATATCTTGTCCTTCATCTGAATGACATTTCAATTTTGTGAAACACTCCTTTGTCTACAAAATGCTTCTAGTCCAAGAGGCACAACTAACAATTCGGATTAGTGAAGTATTTTGTCTCATTAACCCAAATAGTGATTGCTTTTGGATATCCTTGCCAATTTTATTTAAAGATTGTGGAAGTAATCCAGAAGTGGAAAATAGGGGAAGCCACAGAATTTCCTTTAACTCAGATCGATTTTCATAGCAAGACTGAGTGATTTTGAATACTTTGCGTGCATGCATACCTCATCAGTGATTGTACATACTTTGCCTACTCCTAGACAGTTGTGCTTACTCATCCTTCTGTGCCTTGACTAAGGCTACTGACCCTAGATTTCTAAAACAGCCAAGATAAATTACACTCCTTATTTGTAACTGTAAATTACCTTTATTGTGTGTACATTTTTACTGTATTTGAGACATTTTTTTGTGTGTGACTAGTTAATTTTGCAGGTTGTGCCATATCAATTGAACGGAACTAAAGTCTGTGACAGTGGACATAGCTGCTGGACCATTCCATCTTATATGTAAAGAAATCTGGAATTATGATTTTAATACCATGACATGTGATTATAATTTTCTTAGCATTTTCTTTGTAAAAAACTAAAATATAAACTAGTTGGTGTATAATAAAAAGTAAAGAAATTCTGAGAGGAGTTTTATCTTAGGATAATACATATATATATATATGCAGTGTGTGTGCCAGTGGTGTTAATAAGACTAATAGTGGAATTTGATCTTTAACAATGCCATTATTTAAGTTGAAGTGTTTATTAGCTCACCAAAATTTAACATACTGTTAAAGGAAACTGGCTTCTGATGCATGAACATTTGTATGTACACTGAAAGTAGTCCATAATACAAGTTAGATAAACCAAGCATAGACAGTATGTAACCCCTGAGAAGTGTTGATGACTTACGAGGCAGGTCATACCAAGCTCCATCAAATACCTAGTATGTGATGATTTGTTATTTGGTGAGAATCATATTTCACCTATAGATTGATGGTAAAAATAGGCTACTCTTTAAATGGCAGCACTCATTTTTATAGCTGCTAATCCAAGAAGGAAATCTGGCCAATTTTCATGTAAATATAGTTTAAAGATATATATATATATATATACATACACATATGTATATCTCTAGGAGTTTTCCCTTGGTTCCCACTATAGTCCAATAGGTTAGCCAGAGAACCTCCCATGGATCTCTTAACTCTAGGGAACCCTACTGATTTACTCAGTGAACCAAGGGGAAATCTATGAATAGAGTCAATGAGCCAGATTCTTTACTTCACTAGTCATAAATGAGAAGAGTAGCTGTGAGGAATCCTAATACCATGGTGAAAGCTCTGTAAACATGAAATCTAAATCAAATGTAGATTTTTTCACAGTATGCTTATTAATAAATGAAATTTATGAAACATTTAGAAATAATGTACTTCAATATAATCACCTTTGTTTTGGAAGGAACTCAGGTTTTCTTGCAGTTTTATGCTATATTGTATTTGTGTTTGTTTCAAAGACAAGAGGAAGAATGAAGGACTATTTCTATTGACCTTGCAGAAGCTGTTTTAAGAAGGTTATTTTTGCTGGGTATAGTAGTACATGCCTTTAATTCCAGCACTTGGAAGCAGAGGCAGGTGGATTTCTGAGTTCTGGGCCAGCCTGGTCTACATTCTAAGTTGCAGGACAGCCAGAGCTAAGTACTTTGACTCCAGTTTTGAAAGTGGCTCATATGTAATGGGCAATAAAGACACAAACTTGCTCATAACTTGCCTAACAGTTTAGCTTTAATGTTATTGGCATTAGACAGGTATTATCTTTGAAGGTTCCTATAGATAGATACATGTTTCCTTATTGGCTTCGTCCTGATCTGTAATCAAGAGTATATCAATAAGCATCTTGGTAGGTAAAATATGATTCAGCTTTACAGAGGGAAAGCTTTAGTTGGAAGAAAATAAGCTGAGAAAGCCTAGTCAAGCACAATTGTTTCCCTAAGGTAGGGATGGTACTCTGTAAAATTGTCCTGACAATAAACAAACTTTAAGAGGTTACTATTAATGTAATAAAAGTTGCTTCTGCAGCTAAGTAAAATGTTCTTGTTCTAGATTAAATATTCTTTAGAAATTTCTCAAACTTAAAGGCTGCTAACTATTCATAGCTAACATTGTAACAGTGTTTACTCTATGACTTTGAAGCTGGATTTTGGAGGAAAAACTGTAGGCAAACTATATTCTTAAGTTTACTTAGCATTCTTTTTCTAAAGTAATTGGAAATATCTCTTTTAAGTTTTAGGTTTAAAGAGAGCCAAATATCCAATGAAGCTAGTTTAGTTTCCTTACATAAATAAGACAGCTAATTTATTAAAATATATAAATGACATTTACCTTCTACCTGACAACTTTTAAATAACTTAAAAAGAAACACCAGGTACTAGAATTTTAATTATCTAGAAGTCAGGAATAACCAGGAGCCTGTACTTGCAGTGTGTTCTTTTAAAAAGCTGAAAAATAAAACTGGAAAACTTACTTTGCACAGGTGCAATCCCAGAATTTACTTTAGGTGGCTGAGGCAAAAGTCTGAGATTAAAGTTAACCTCAAAAAGACTCTCATCAAGAAAGGAAATTAATCATAAATTAGTGAAATGTACTTGACAAAACCCTCTACAATTTTTCTAAATCTGAAAATTGTAATTTTGTCTCCCTTAAGAAAATACCTGATTTAACATGAGTTAGTTTTTTTCCAAGCTTCTGCATTTCACAGGTAGAGCCACATGCAGAACATGCCTGCCTGTACTATGTCACTGCAGCAGACCTCTAGCTCCCAGAATTATGTTGTTTGTGTTGCAACAGGCAAACATTAACACATAGGAACTACGTAGGATGAAGGTATATGAAGAAAAGTCACATTAATTACCTTACATGTGAATGAGGAGTACGGGGGCTTTCTGACTAGTTGAGTGATCTGTAGGCCTAAGTGAGCCTCACAGTCTAAAACATAGTGAATAAATAAAAGTAACATCTTCAAACAATAAATTGTTAGAAAATTTAAGTGTATGGTTGTGCGTGTCTGCGGCTTTCAAACTTGAAGACCATTGAACCCTGCCCTTTGTAGTAGATTTAAAACACTGGAAGCAATACGCGCACATGCACGCGCGCGCGCGCACACACACACACACACCACCTTTCACATACAGGATAATAAATGGTATAAAAGTTTTAAGTAATTTATAAAGTAAATGATGTCCTGTAGAACAAAATCAGTGGTATTCTCAGATATTAGGATTGTATAATGCCATTTTTTTTCTTGGTCTTGAAAAAATAGTTTTCAAATGACTAGGAGAAGTGGATACCTTCTGCATTGAATCCATGTAGCAACCTGAAGAGAGACCAAGAAGAAATGGTGTTAAGCCACAAACCCAACTTCTGACACACATGTACCTATACCATTAATCCTAATACATAATAAACATGTTAACATACTGAAGATGCCTCCCAGCACCAGTCATTAAGGAAACTTGAGTACGCCTTAGTAAAAACCATGGCATGTTTGTCTTTTGTTGTAATCTACTGCTTTAAATTAAGTCAGACTGAAATGACCTTAAAGTCTTGCTATCTGTAGCGTAAGCTCAGCAGACTTGTTCTATTTCAGCATGATCAGCTGAAAAAGAAACGAGCTGGAATTTGAGGCAAAGTGAGATGAGTAACTACTCTCTGCCCATTCTCTGGACTGTTACTGAAGTTCAGTGAAATACACAGTACTTCTCTTTGAGGATACTATGTGCTTATCTAACTTCTGTTAGAAAACAGCACACCGAGGAAGTTAAGGATTCAGTCTTTTAAATAATGTTTGTACCTGAGGTTATTTTCTAGGATGCCTTATAGGAAGAGGTCCATGTGGACTAAACTGTCTGAAAAAGCAAAGTGTAGGTAGGTACTTAGGAATGGTGCTCAACTATTAGGATTAACATCCACACTTGGTCCTCCTGCTAGCCAGCCAGTAACACAGTAACTCTGAACTGTCCTACTGAAAAAGCAGACTAATGTCTTACAGCACCCCATCCTCATTTTTAAATTCGGTCTCTAGAATACTAATGCTTTAAAATTGGGGACACATCCTAGAAGAAGAGTACCTGTCTAGGTATGCAAGGGCCCGAGTGCAGTCCCCAGCAATGTAAGAAAACAGTTAACAAAATGTCCAGTAACTTCTGAAAGTTAGTGTTAGCGATTAGTACAACTGGGTAATTAACTGAAACTTGCTTAATACAAAGTAAAACAAAATTTAGTCCACATTGCTGAAATAACTATACCCTTTAATTTAACACATGTAGAATTTGCCTCAGGCCACATAACTGCTATTAAATAAATAATCATGATGTGATTCTGACATTTCATGCTTCTCTGTTTAATAGTAGCTATTCTAGTAAGGAACTAATGGGTCATCAACTCCAGTTGTGTGTTACGATGCTTTTTCTAGTGTGAAAAGGTGAGCAGAAGCTGTTAAAAGATCGTGAATGGGTTTGGAGCAGGAGGAAGAAAACAGAGCTCACAGGAACCCAGGCTATGCTCTGCACAGACTGTTCTTTCCTGCTGTTTGTAACACATCCATTCTGCTGCAGCTAACTAGCTGACATCCTTTATCCTAGTGGTTCTCAACCTATGAGTCATGACCCCTTTGGGACTGCCAGAGACCATCGGAAGACAACAGGTTATTTACAATTCATGACATTAGCAAAATTACAGTTATAAAGTAGCAATGAAAATACATGATGGGGGCCACCACATGAGGAACTGTACTAAAGGGTTGCAGCATTAAGAAGGTTGAGAACCACTGCTTTACACCAAATAACTTTTCTACTCCGTGAAAGTGCTATGCAATAACTCACCCGGGTAGCACCTTATGCTGCTTAAAGCCTTTAATCTTTATCTGAAGATACCACAGTAAAGAAATGTAAGCATTTAGAACAACAAATGTAATTACCTGATAAAGTCATCTATGTCCATGGAACGGGCCCGTTTGTCACTAAAACCTGTGCTGGTTAGAATTTGCTGTATTTTATCTGCTATACTGAAATCTTCTGGTATTACCTATCAATATAAAATCCAGAATAAATGAGCAACACATCTTTAATGAAGATACCATACCATGACTTTTTTTTTGACTTTTTTTTTCAAGTTTAGTAATTATAGCCACCTTTAATAAATCTATGAATAACAGCTGAGAAAATCTGACAGTGTGGGTAAGACTTATGATTTTTTGACAGAATACTTAGATTACTTGCATTATTACCTTGCATGCATATATTGCCCCTTTTCATCTTTAAAATGTAAAAATGTAGGTTTCAGACTTCATAAAATTTTAAAGCAGTTACTGGTTTTTTGAAAATAAATCATATATTCTTGACACATAGTTCACCTAACCAGGTAATTTACTCTCAGGAGTGACTTCTCTTTTAAGTATACTACATGTTGCTGGATATAATAGCTCACCCTATAATCCTAGCTGTTAGGAAGAGGACTAACCCAAATTTAGAGCAAGCTTATGCTACAAAGTAAGACTCAAAACAGTGATTGGCCTTACTTGATTTACACCATTTATGCAGAGACCTTTTAAAAATCTAACTTCGGGTTTTTTTTTTTTTTCCGGTTTTTGGGGTTTTGTTTTGTTTTGTTTTTTGGTTTTTCGAGACAGGGTTTCTCTGTGTAGCCCTGGCTGTCCTGGAACTCACTCTGTAGATCAGGTTGGCCTCGAACTCAGAAATCTGCCTGCCTCTGCCTCCCAAGTGCTGGGATTAAAGGCATGTGCCACCACCGCCCGGCCTAACTTAGTTTTAAAAATCAGCCTCATATATTGTAGCTTTTGTCCATATTAGAGAATGGAGATAGTACCAGATAGTGGTCATGTATGCCTTTAAGCCTTTAATACCAGCATTTGGGAGTTCAAGCCTAGTCAAGAGAGCTATTTTTGGGACAGACAGGGCTACACAGAAAAAAATCCATCTCCAAAAATAAAAACCAAAGCAAAAGGAAATAGTTTTAATATGTCTGCTCGGTCAAACTTAGAATGCTTACAAACCTACAAACTTATTTGCACATACCCACACACGTGTATGCATGAGAATTTCTACACTTGAATTCAAATCAAACTGTTAAGAGGCATATAACCAGAAATCAGACATTCAGCCTGATTTATTTAAGTTTCTAGATGTTTAAAAGCAAAACAATAACTTTATATTTGTGCTTACTAATATGATATAGTGATGTATATGCCTTTAATCCCAACACCTGGGAGATAAAGTAGACAGCTGCAGGTCCTCAACTATATAGTGGCAGCCTAGGCCAGTATCTGAACAACAAACAAGATAATTTAGGATAGTGTGGTGGCTTAAAGAGGTTTGGGGCCCTATAGACTCAAGTGTTTGAATGCTTGGGCCATGGGAAGTTGGGAGGTGTGGCCTTGCTGGAGGAAGTGTGTCACTGTGGGAGTGGGCTCTGAGGGCTCCTAGTGCTCAGGCTCCACCCAGTGTGGAATCAGAGCCTTCTGGATGCCTGCAAGGAAGACAGTTCTCTTCTGCTGCCTGCTGTTCAAGATGTAGAGCTCTGGTCTCCTCCCAGTACCAAGTCTACCTGGTTGCTGCCATGCTTTCCGCCATGATAATGGACTGAAACTCTGAAACTAAGCCAGCCCCAACTAAATGTTTGCCTTTATCAAACATTAAAGATTAAACATTATTAAAAGTTTGCCTTGGTCATGGTTTCTCTTCACAGCAATAAAACCCTAAAACAGGTTGCAAATTACAGACATTTAAGCCAAGAAAACTATTAATCTACATATTTGAGGAAATTACAAATCAAATGAATACAACTATTATTACGGCTAAATACAAATGTTAAAGAGACAGGCTTCATAGATTCACAGCCTGTTGAAACTGAAACTCAGCCTAAGCTACATAGCAAGACCATTTCAAAATTATAGAAAGAGTTTTATACTATTTACAAATATGTATTGACTTTTAAGGGTCCACATAAGTTTAAAAAAAATTTTTTTTTTGGATAAAAAGAATTTTGAGGGTAATTTTTTCAAGAGTTTAAAAGAGAAACACTACAGAGCAGGCAAGCTGCATGCCTTAGCAGCTGCCCTGAAGAGAACAAAGGAGGGAAGGGGAAGACTATGCTGCCTGCAGTAAGCGGCCATCTGTCAGCCAAATGGCAGGGAGGGCCTCTTCAGAGAAGGAGGAAGAAGTCCAAAGTTAGGGAAGACCTGCTTAGAACACATGAAAGTAAAGAAGGGTACAGGCAGGCCGACTGAACAAGCTGGATGGTTGTGTTCTGTAAGAGACTGGTAAAAAGAACATTTTAAAAAGTAAACCAGGCTGGAGAGATGGCTCAGTGGTTAAGAGCATTGACCACTCTTCCAGAGGTCCTGAGTTCAATTCCTAGCAACCACATGGTGGCTCACAACCATCTGTAATGGAATCCAGTGCCCTCTTCTGGTGTGTATGAAGATAGCTACACTGTACTCATACACATTTTAAAAAAAAAAAAAAAAAAAGGAAACTGCACTGAAAAATCCAACAGGCATACGCCTTTAACCCAGCACTTAGGAGGCAGAGGCAGGAAGATGTCTGAGTTTAAGGTCTATAAAGAAACCCTATCTCAAAAAACAAATGACCAAAAATCAGTGAAATGATTTCTACTCACAGTATTCTGTACTGAACAGTGAATTCTGTAGTTTTTTTCCAACAACTGTTGTACTGCACTTGATCTGGAAATTATATGACAAGTATAAAATCAGTTTATACATAATTTAAATTTAGACAAGATGAACTGTATGTTTCAGGTCTATCAGGTGGTTCAGTGGTAAAGGCACCTGCTGCCATGACCTGCAATCTGAAACCAAGCCATAGAACCCACACAGGAAGGAGAGGACCACTCTTGCAAGTTGTTCTCTGACATCTCCACATTAAAAATTCCACAAAACATCCTCTTAAAGAAACAAATTTGTGGGCTAGAGAGATGGCTCAGCGGTTAAGAGCACTGACTGCTCTTCCGAAGGTCCCAAGTTCAAATTCCAGCAACCACATGGTGGCTCACAACCATCTGTAAAGAGAGCTAATGCCCTTTCCTGGTGCGTCTGAAGACAGCTACTTACGTATACTTACATATAATAATAAATAAATCTTAAAAAAAAAATTGTTAGGTCTGGTGGCAATGGCCTATAATACTAGCTGCTAGACACACTGAGGCAGGGAGAATTATAAGTTCAAAGCCAGCCTGGAACTCAAAAGGTAACAACAGGTCTGAAGGAATCACTGAGTACTCGGCATGCTTAAGACCATAAGTTCAATCCTTGGCATTGCCAGGAATAAGGAGTTCAAGCTCTCTAAAATCAAATCTTACCTCTTTTGTCTTTGGATACCACCAGGTAATGTTAGATTTTTTTCCCAAGTTAATAAAACAGCACAAATAAATAACCAATAAAAATTAATAATGATACACCAGCACAAAGACTAGGAAGTGCTGAACTACTAAAGGCATTTGCTGTGCACACCTAATAATCAGAGTTCCATTCCCTGAACACATATAACACTGGGAGAGAACCAATGCGTCAAAGAAGTCCGTCCACTGACCTCCAAATGTGCACTATTTGACACATGGCCCCACCTACAACGAAATGTAGAGAAGAAAACCCAAAAGCAAAGACTTGGAAGATTTGTAGCTAAATTACTGGTTTTTCCTATTTTGCAAAGAAAAATTTGACTCCCAACTCCAATTTTCTTATATTTTGCCTCTCAGAGTAGCATGAAATTTGAAAAGGTGAAGTCTGTCTGATATGAGTAATATTTGTACTTTAGGGTACCTATTTATGGGTAAAAGAACCAAATGCTATGACAGTACTGGAAAACTGGTCCTTTACCACCACAAAATAGTAGGCAACTTACTTGAATGCCGCGGATAGTGTCTTGTTTTTCCGAACAAAGGTGATCCTAACTAAGCCATCCCATTCCTGAAACATAAGATAGATATTTTCTTCAGAATACCCAACTTCTTATCTCCTCCATTTTTATTTATTTATTTTTTTGTTTTTGTTTTTTTTGAGACAGGGCTTCTCTGTGTAGCCCTGGCTGTCCTAGAACTCACTCTCTAGACCAGGCTGGACTCGAACTCAGAAATCCGATTGCCTCTGCCTCCCAAGTGCTGGGATTAAAGGCGTGCGCCACCACTGCCTGGCTGTATTATCGTTTTTTTTAATTGAGGGGGAAAATTCTATCGCCACGCATAATATGGCATCAGGATCACTTTCCAAATAGATTTAATGTAGGCACAGTGGCACATGCCTGTGATCCCAGCACTTACAATCAGGAGTTTAAACTGAGGTCATCCAGTACACAGAGAATTGAGCCACATGAGACCCTACCTTAAGAAAAAAAAAAAAAGAAAGAAAACATCAGTTTAAAATACCAACATGACTTAGGATGTCACTTGTCCAACAAGTTTTTCTCTTATGTAATTAGTTAAATTTTATATCAAATGGTCTAGTTTTTTTTTTTTTTACCCCAAAGCAGTAGTAATTCTAATTCAAACATGTTTGCCCTAAGGGCTGAGGATGCAGTCCAACTGGGACACATTTACTTCGGCACCACCAAACACTGTTATTTGTTCAAACACAATTTTTTCAAACACAATATTGTTCAAACACAATTAGTATTTTGTCCTCACCTGAAAATTGATGGGTGGTGGCGGATTCTTAGGTTCTATCCTTACCACGCTGGATTCCACCTTGGGGGGCGGTCTGAAGTTATTCTTCCCCACCTGTTAATCAGAAAATGTCCTCTCTGAGACAGCTTTATTTACTTCTGGTTTGTTTTCAAACAGGGTCTGACTATGTAGGTCAGACTGGTATGGAACTCAGAGATTTTTACCCTCTGCCAACTGACTGCTGGGATTAAAGGTGTATGCTACCATAACCGGCAAGGGTAACTTTAAGTTGTTAATCAAAGATGTTGGCCAGAATATGGTGTGGCTTAGGCCTGAATTCCAGCATTTGGGAAGCTGATAGTTCTAGGCTAGCCTGAGTTAAAGAACAAGATCCCCATCTCAAAAAGGGGGTGGGTGGAAGGTGGGATTTCAGAGAGCAGGCAAAGTGCTCCAGGATGAATTAAAATAAATCTCATACCTTCATTAGATGATCCACGCGTGCTAAAAGCTGTGTATTAATGGAGAGTCTACAGTATAATTTATCTCCAGGCTTGGCAACCAAACGAAGGGCAAACTCTCTTTGAAACATAAGTATAGCACATCTGAAAAGGAAGAAAAAAGGAGTAAGAAGAATCATTCATTTTCCAGTTACTGACATAGTTCTAATTAAAAAATTTTGTTGTTTTTTATTTTGTGTAGCTGAGTGTTTTGTCTACATGTGTGTATTTGCACTTGTGTGGATTTAGTGCCCATGGAGGTCAGATGTGGGCAGTGGATCCTTAGACGAGGAGTTAAAGCCAGTTGTTAGCTGCCATGTGGGTGCTCAGAATAGAACCCTGGTCCTCTGCAACAGCAACATATGCTCTTAACCACTGAGCAATCCCCCAGTCCTTATAGCTGTAATTTTAACTGCAGTTCATTGTCTTGGGAGGGTGTATGGCTAATGACAATATGATCATAAGGCAGAACACTTTGAGCCTTAATGTTATTATCACAAAACAGTTAACACTCCTAGCCTCAAGAAGATGACTTTCCCTCGGGTTAGATAAACAACTATTTAGTATTTAGATCTTATTATGTACTTACTAGTCTAGATGGCTTCTGGAGAAAAAAAGTTGACTCCACAGAAGAACTATATTTGTGGTGTAGTTGGAATTACATCTGAGGTATGGCCTGGTAGGTTGCAATGTTCAGTGTTCCCTTAGTTTAACAATTTAAAGTATGTGGACTTTTTTCTTCTGCAAGCAATGGTAACACTTTTAAATGTAAGTGAAGAAAAGAGCATTTTCAAAACTGTATTTGACTTTTTTGTGTGTGTGGTGTACTGGGAATTGAAGCAAAGGCCTCACGCATGCAGGTAAATGAAGCAAAGGCCTCACGCATGCAGGTAAATGAAGCAAAGGCCTCACGCATGCAGGTAAATGAAGCAAAGGCCTCACGCACGCAGGTAAATGAAGCAAAGGCCTCACGCGTGCAGGTAAATGAAGCAAAGGCCTCATGCATGCAGGTAAATGAAGCAAAGGCCTCATGCACGCAGGTAAATGAAGCAAAGGCCTCACGCGTGCAGGTAAATGAAGCAAAGGCCTCACGCGTGCAGGAAAATGAAGCAAAGGCCTCACGCGTGCAGGTACATGCTCTACTACTGAGCTTTATCTCCAGTCCTTCTGCTTTTGATTTTGAGATCAAGTCTCACTCACAAAGTTGCCCAAACAGGTCTTAAATTCACAATCCTCCTACCTCACTCCAGTTATCTATATGTCTACATATCCCAATCAAAACTTTTATAAAGCCTACGTGCAGTTAACTTCTACATGATCTATTCCGTGCCACTTAAAAGGGAATGGGAGGAGAGGTAAAGGCATGTTGCTAAGCCTGAGCTTGATTTCTGACAGCTTTCAAGTTGTCCTCTGACCTCTGTAAGTAAGTACAGGAAGGAACACTCCACACAAACATACAACTTCTCAAAAAGTATGGTTATAACCCCCACAATTTATGAACTTTATTTTATAAACTGCATATATGACTTAGTGTCAAAGAACAGATTTAAAACATAGTTTTAATAACCAGTTAAGAAGTTACTCCAAGTATCTAGACATAACTTAAGAAAAATATTTATCAATGTTTATTCAAGAGGATTAGAATTTACAATGTAGAAGGAATGGCATGCACACACATTTATCAGCCCAAAGAATTTATCAACTAAAAGACTTCCCTAGGAATCAGTATTTTCTTATGTGTGTGCACTCCTGTTTCTGAGTAAGCTATTAGGCAACTTACACTGACAACTAGCTGTGTAACCAAAGAGGAGTCTGAAGTGATCTGCTTCTCACTCACAAGTGCTGGGAATTCAAGTGCTCACCACCATGCTGAGATTCCTGTGGTGTGGAGACTGGCCTAGGGGCTTTCTGGATGCTAATAAGCACCCACCATGCTGAGATTCCTGTGGTGTGGAGACTGACCGAGGGGCTTTCTGGATGCTAATAAGCACCCACCATGCTGAGATTCCTGTGGTGTGGAGACTGGCCTAGCGGCTTTCTGGATGCTAATAAGCACCCACCATGCTGAGATTCCTGTGGTGTGGAGACTGGCCTAGGGGC
>NW_022196914.1:67297264-67306781 GCF_008632895.1 Mastomys coucha | reverse complement strand
CACCCACCATGCTGAGATTCCTGTGGTGTGGAGACTGGCCTAGGGGCTTTCTGGATGCTAATAAGCACTCCACTTCATCAACTGAGCTATGTTCCTGTCCTAGAAATTGTTACTTTCTACAAAGTTCTCTAGCAGTTTTTTGTTGTGTTTATTTTTTGCTGTGTTTCTGGCCAAAATTGTCTAAAGTTTAGCAGTGACTGTTTTTCACAAACCTGAAAAATGGCCGGTGGAGCAGCAACTTGAAGACAAAGGGAGAGGATATCTGAAAGAGAATTTCAGTTAGCTCTTCGGAAAGACACATCAGAGAAATGCTTAGTAGGATGCTTCTGATAGCCTGAGAAATACCTGATAAGGCAAGTTTGCCACACAAGCATCAAAGAATGGCAAATCCGATTTCAATACATCTCCCACCAGGACCTGGAGTTTGCTGGCCAGAGGCCTGAAAATAAGGAGAGAACTTTTAAGAGACCATTGTTTCAGGAGATTGAAATGTACTTTAATTATTACATATACTCACGTGCCCTGAACTCTTTTGTGAAGTTCAGCTACCAGCCTTGGATCAAGTTCACAGGCAACTACCTACATTAACAGTAATAAAAAAAGCTTGATTGTGAAGTATAAACTTTTACTATCCGAGTAATAACTTATAGGAGTTACAATGATTTAAGTTTTTCAATCTTAACACTTAACACCAGCTCTATCGTATTCCACCACTTCAAACAACATCCTGTTTGATCTGTCTCCATGCTGTGTTACTGAGGAGTTGATGACAAGAATACACTTTATGTAGTTAGTGTTTTTTAGACAGCATATAAGAGACCTACTCCCACAAATAATCTCATCAACTGGCATCCAGAGTAGAAGCCATAACACTGCAAGTGAATGGAAGTAGATGAAGCTGAACTATTTTCCAGTAACGACTGTTTGTACAGCATAGCCCTTTGAGGTACTTATTCTGATTGCCTCCCTTCATAATCCTACCCCCTATAGGTCTCCTGTTGAACTTGGTCCTAATAACTTTAACATTTATTTTTATCTATATGAATACACTGTAGCTGTCTTTAGACACCCACCAGAAGAGGGCATTAGATCTCATTACAGATGGTTGTAAGCCACCATGTGGTTGCTGGGATTTGAACTCGGGACCTCTGTAAGAGCAGGCAGTGCTCTTAACCACTGAGCCATCTCTCCAGCCTGGTCCTAATAACTTTAATTGCAGGGCTTTGTTCCTCCAGGCTTCATAATGGTTAGCCGCTCTTTGGGTTAGCTCAGTGTTTCTATTTTATTATTACTCCTTTACACATGTGGCCCATTCCAGTATTAGATCACCCACCAATATACCAAGTATAGCCTTTGTTTTCTTGATGGAAAAATCTCATTTTTAAGAGATAAAATTTCTAAGAGCTCAATAGCTACTATTGAAGCAATGTCAATTTATTAAAACATTCACCTTTGTAAACCAGCTGAGCTAATGTGAGAGTAACACACAGAAACCCCCCTTTTACCTTCTTGGCCTTTTCTAACAGCTTGACCGTCATGTTGCCAGTCCCAGGCCCAACTTCCAGCACCACATCAGTAGGTCTTAAAGCAGCCTACAAGCAAGCACAACTCCTTTATGCTCTGGCCCACTCGACCACACAGTTTATAAGTGACTGGGTTTGTTTATCAGTGCACAGTGACAGACATTTTACTCTAGTTTCATTTTTCCTCAGGGTATATGTGGTTAAGAGTCGTACCTCAAGGGCATCAGGTATACATGAAAATCTGCATTTCTCAACCTAAGGGATATATATATGCTCAACCTCTGGAGTCAGAACAAAATCAAGAACAAGCAGTTTCATGGTGGGTTCCTGCTTTCTACATTGGCAATAATTCCAGCAAAATTGTTAGCTAACTTCCAAAGAGTTCAAATGGTAAAGAGTGCATTCAAATGGAAAAATTTCTCAACTCTAAACTACTGAGTAGTTTTAAGAATATAGCAGGGTGGTGGCGTATACCTTTACTCCCAGCACTTGGGAGGTAGAGTCAGGTGGATTTCTGAGTTTGAGGCTAGCCTGGTCTACAGAGTAAGTTCCAGGACAGCCAGGGCTACACAGAGAAACCCTGTCTCAAAAAAAAAAAAAAAAAAAAAAAAAAAAAAAAGAATATTGTAACTATACAAAACTCTATTGAGTATGAGTATACATATGAGTAGAATATTCTGTGTGAGACTGAATAACTATTACTCTTTCTATGGCTCCAGTATGCTTCCCTTGTAAGCATAGAAATAATTTGTACTGTGTATATTTTACCTCCTGGCACTCAATCATCCATAACCACAACACAATAACGCATACAGATGGAATCCTCCAAATAATTCATATGCAGTACCATATACTTTTCTGGGGAACAAACTCAGTGTGATCTGGACATAAATTTACTGTCTGGAATAAAGAGTAACGGTGATGTACTTTGAAAGTGATCAGAATGATACACGCTTGGAAAGTGGAGTTCAAGACTGAATTGTCTACATACCACGTTTGAGGCCAGCCCGGGTTACATGAGATCCAGTTTCAATAAACAGAAGGAGCCTCCAAAAAGTGGTTAAATAATCTGGAAACCCCTGGGCAATTCTTAACTCATCCAACATATACATACAGAGCAACTATTCTATGTCAGGTACCCTATCTTGGTTTAATTTTTATTTTCTTGGTATGTAGACAGGCTTCGGTCGAGTATATCACCCTGCCTCAGCTTCCCCAAATGCTGGGATAATTATGGGCACATGACACGTCATACAGGCATAAATACGCAGAAAAATATCAGTGACACAGAAATGCTGTGTTTTTTATCGTTTACACCAACCTTATCGATGATGCTGTTAACAATTAGAGGATTTTTCAAAATGTGTTGTCCGATCCCTGTGTTGAACATGAGTCCTGAAATAAAACACGAAGCAGCCTTAATTTCCCAACTTTTCAAGACTCGATCTCAGGCAGTCCCACAGAAGCAGGATGGACTGTGGACGGTTTCTGCTCCAATGCATCTACAAGCGCCGCGCTCACGCCTGAGACTGGGATGTATCTTTTGAGTCCATCCATCCCTCCTGCCGGCAAGGAAGACCAGGTGCGGGGAAGGGACAGCGCTGAGCGCCCACCCTCCTCAGGGCGGCTAGGGATGCAGGCCACAGTAGGACTCCCCCGCTGCGGGTCAGTCCCAAGCTTCCTCCACGCCGCACCTCCAGCTCGCTTCAGTTCCCGGTGCTGCTCCTGACGATCCCGCCGGCGGCTACTCGCTGCGGACTTGGTCTTCGGCATCTTCTCAGAGAAGTCCCTGGGCCAAGCGAAAACAGCCGGGAACCTCGTGGAAGTCGCTGTCAGTCGCCGTCACGACCAAGCGCCGGAGTGGTTCACTTCCCCTCCCAATGCAATCACCGACTCACCCAGTCAGCGGCAGGCTGGAGCCCAGTAGCTGCTGGGAATTGTAGTCTCTTATGGGTTCCTCCCTTGAGAGGGCCGGCTCGAGCCCAGTGACCACTGGGACTTGTAGTCTCTCATGAGTTCCTCCCGGGGCAAGGCCGGCTCGAGCCCAGTGGCTGCTGGGAATTGTAGTCTCCGGTGAGCTCCTCCGGAGGCAAGGCTGGCTCCAGCCCCTTTAGTCGCCGGATTTTGGAGTTTGGTCTGGAACAACGACTTCCCCAAGAGTGCGATTTCCCAGAGGACACCGCGCCGCTCTGGCAGGCAGTTAGGATTGGCTGGGTCCAGGTCGGCAAACGGTGCTTCATTCGTCCCTTCCCTGGGACCTTCTGCAGAAAGATATCACACGTGTCTTTTCCGTTTCCCGGCAGGATGTGGGCTGAGAAGCCTAGGCTTGTTGGACACGGAGCTTGGTGGTTTAGGGTAACGTGTCTCTCCTCTGTGGAAAGGAATTAGGAAATTAGAATTAGCTCTCGTTCCAACACGGCACTTACTGATTACTTCTTTCTGCCTTTTCTTTCATTCTCTCGTTGTTTTGCTGAATTTCAGGACCGGGATGCCATAGTTAAAAATATGCTGCTCTCAGTGTTTATTCATTGAAAGATAAGGGCTATAATAATTTCATAACCCTGTAAATGGAATTGATTATGGGTACGTATTGGATATTGTAATGGGACTATTCGCCGAGCTGTAAGATACGTAATAAAAGACTCCTGGCTGTTTTTCCGGCCAGTGTAATGTCTCGGTTTTAATTTTTCTGTTTGTGCTCTGAAGAAGGTCTTTGTAACCAACCACTAAAGCCGATTGCTAAGAACCTGTTCCGTAGCCTAGGTTTTTAATCCTTCCTTTCTTTGCTGTAATTCTAGCTCAGGAAAAGTTCTAAAATATCCCAATAAAATCTTTTATATCCTAATATGGGGTTCCCACCAAAGAGCACTTGAACACTGCCTATGAGCCAATTGAAAGCCTTTATTCCAGCTGGCAGGTGACTACAGCTGAGTATTCTGGACTGAAGTTCATCTCTGAGCCTGGAAAGTCCTCAAGGTTCCCATCCCGGAGCTGCAAGCGAAATACGTAGTTACAAAAGCCAAAATATTCGATTAACCAAAATTATGGAGTTTTCTTTCTGGAATTGTTTTTCTTAAGCTTCCCCTTACTAGCACTTACTAGCACTCAACAATACAAAGTTCCTCCAAGACTAACATGGAGTCTGAGCATGACGTCATCACTGCTTTTTAAAATAGCTTATTTTTAAAAGGGGGAGGTGTGCTGTCTCATACACCTATCAATATCCTAGCCCCCTGGGCTACCTCCCGGGGGCATGGCACAAGCCCTCTCTTCACTATGGCGGCAGCACTGCGCATGCGGGACTTCACACAAGGCACCAAAGCTGATGGCGAGACCATTCTGAAAGGCCTGCAGCTCATTTTCCAGGAGCAAGGTCACTGCCCACCTAGCAGGACCACAACAATTAAGCAACCTACATACACAAAAATGGCAGCTTTCACAATTTGAGGATTTATCCACATGGATCAGTGTTCCTGGACTGTCAGCATTATGACAGTGATGAACAAGACAAACAAGAAACTGACAGCTCTGAACAAAACAAGAAAAAAATGAAAGAAATGAATCAGGCCAGTGTAGGGGGTTGGCTCTGATGCTAAGATTCCCCAATTGGTTCTTGATCCATCAATAGAGATACCAGCAACCAATGAATGAGGATGGGAGGGACACTTAGCGCTGCCTGGGAAGACGAAGACAGAATTGAGAGCTGGGGAAGAAGAAGGAGTAGCTACAGGAAATAGTGCCAACCAGCCAAGTGAGGTTTCAGTTATATCTGTCCGGTTATACCTGGGATGGCAGGAGAGGTTTAGCAGTGCTCAGTCACTGAGTTAGCAAAGGTGTTTTAAGATTAACTGGTGTGGCCGCGGGGTGGTAGTGCACGCCTTTAATCCCAGCACTTGGGAGGCAGAGTCAGGCAGATTTCTGAGTTCGAGGCCAGCCTGGTCTACAGAGTGAGTTCCAGGACAGCCAGGGCTATCCAGAGAAACCCTGTCTCAAAAAACCAAAAACAAGAACAACAACAAAAGATTAACTGGTATGTGTGTGTTTTATCCATAGAGTCAAGGGAATCTGGGTGGGAGCTGGTAGCGCAGCCCATTCCCAGAATTTAGGGGAGGTAGCAAAAGCTACATGCAACAAGACAGTACTTGGCAGGTGAAGCATATACAACCCATAGTTCAAGGTGAGCCCATAAACAGATATTGAAGTGGTGTACAATGAAGATGTGACTTATCACAACAATAAACTTCTGCACTCGAAGCATTGTTTGCTATAGCTGGCCACCTTTCAGCTAGCTCTTCTAACTTAATTAACCCAATTATTCTAGTCTACATTTTTTACATGGGCCTTTGCCTCTTACTCAGTCTGGTATGTCCGATTTCCTGCATGTGTTGATGGCGAGTCGCCGCCTCTTGATTCTTTCCATAGTTCCTATCTTTGCCCAACATTCCTGTCTTTAGTCATTGGCAGTCAGCTCTTTAAACCGATCAGAAGTGATGGACTAGAGTTTACAAAATACAGAGACAGGTGATAATTCCTAAAAATAACAATGCCTAAGTCAGTACTAAACTCTCTGCTGGTACGGAAACCATCATTTGGATAATACAAAGACAGCCTTTAAACTGTGCACAAAAGGAGTATCCCAACAATTTTTTGGGGGGGTTGGGGGTGGGGGGTGCGGTGGTTTCAAGACAGGGTTTCTCTGTGTAGTTCTGGCTGTCCTAGAACTCACAGACCTGTAGACCAAGCTGGCCTTGAACTCAGAAATCCACCTGCCTCTGCCTCTTAAGTGCTGGGATTAAAGGTAAGCAACACCACTGCCCAGCTTAATATATTTTATTTAGCTCAATGGCCAGGCTCTGTTAAGCCTTCCTCGCCTATTGCACGTTTCTTTTCTCTGCCAGCTCAGCACCTTAAATCTGCCCTCAGCTTAGTCATTTTTCTAACCTCTCGCCTGCTAACCCCGGGCCCAGCCAGGGAAGTGGCAATGTCCTAGATCTCACATGACTGATGGCTTCTTCTCCCTCTGAAGCATGGAAAACCTTTTCCTGCACCTCCTACCTGTCTGTGGAGGGAGGGGGTGGGGTGGGGGAGGGGACTGGAAGTCCCGCCTATTCTGCCCAGATCATTGGCCGCTAATACCATTATTGATCAATCAGGAACTAATTGGGGAACAGGATCTTCTAATGTTCACACATAGCTTCCCGATCAAGGCATCAGAACCACAGATATATGTCTGTTGTATAAGTGAAAAAAGTCAAGGGCAAAAAAGTATAGTATCTTGCTCGTTATAGTGCAATAAATGACAACTGTTGCTTAAAATGAGGCCTGGTTTTTGTAGGTTGGAGCCTTAAAAGTATAGTGTTTTCGCTGCTATTTGAGCTATGTCCAAAATACAATATTTGAAACCATACTTGGGGGCACAGTCTTCTAATTCCAGCACTTGGGGAGCTGAGGCAGGAGGATTACTGAAAATTCAAAGCCCCTCTGGGATATCTACTAAGTTCCAGGTCATGTAAGTGACCTCCAGTTCAAAAGAAAAAGACAAAAGACACCCATAAATAAGAAAATACAGAGGGACCACGACCATAAAGCTGACACAATATGTTTGAGGAAGATAAAGAAAAACACACACACACACACAACAACCAGGGAAACATATAAAGTAAATATTAAGTGGGAATCCTTATGACTCCCCCAACTTGTTGCCACTAACATAAAGGGTAAAGCTCCTTGGAATCATTTCTTTACAAATCTATCATTTCTTTGCCTAGAATATATACAAATTTTATTTGAGGTTAGAGAGATGGCTCGGGAATTAAGAGTACCTGTGGCTCTTACAGAGGGCACAGATTAGATTCCTAGCACTCACATGACAGCTCAGACCTGTAACTCCAGAACCAAGGTATCTGATACCCTCTACTGACCTCTGTGGATACCAGACATGTGTGGGGCATAGACGTGTAAGAAAAACACTCATGTGCATATATTTGTAATAAAAATATTTGTAAGATAAGCTTTCTGTTTTGATTCATTTTTAGGTCTTCATCTTCTTTGAGGGTTTCCACATGCATTTAAAAACTAACAGACAAGGGCTAGGGAGATGTCCTCAGCAGGTAAAATAGGCTACCAGTTGAAGCCTAATGAATGGACTTGAGTTCTATCCATAGATTGCACATAAAAAAAAAAAAAAGAGTTGGATTTGTGATGCATCTGTAAATCTGGCCTAGAAGCTTGAAGGCAGCTAGCCTGGAATACACTGCACAATGACAGAAACCACCTGCCTCATTGAGATGGAAGGTGAGACCTCTGACCCCCATGTGTGTGCCATGATACGCCTGCAGATGGACTCTCACACAATTTGTTTTTAAGTTATTACAAATTAACTTTTGAGCTGGAGATATGACTCAGAAGTTTAGAGCACTGGCTGTTCTTCCAGAGGTCCTGAGTTCAATTCCCAGCAACCACTTGGTGGTTCATAACCATCCAATACTGAGACTTGGTGCCCTCTTCTGGCCTGCAAGCATACATGCAGGCAGAATACTGTATTCATAATAAATCTAATAAAAACAGTTTTAATTAAATTTTTTTTGCACATCAAACTCCACACTTCTTTTAGTATCTGAATTAGTATTTTTATTAGTTATTTTCTTTATTTCCATCATATGATATCTCCTTTCCCTGTTTCCCCTCCAAAAAACCAAAAGCCGGACTGCAATTTCCTCCCCACAGCGGCTCTGGGCCTCCTTGGTGCTGGCACCCAGGTGGGGACAACTGATGACATTCTCGTGGTCCACTAAGGCCCGGTCCCGTGGTGGCTCTTCTGTAAACACATCCAGTGCAGCCCCAGCACACTGATCAGACTGCAGGGCTCGAAGCAGGGCACCTTCATCCACAATGCCTCCTCGAGCACAGTTCACCACTCGCATGCCTTTCTTGCATTGGGCAAAGGTGCTGTCATTCAGCAAGCCTGTGGTGGAGGGCAGGAGTGGGGTATAGACAGTTATGAAATCACAGAGAGGCCAGATCTCCTCCAGCAGCAGTTGCTGAACACCAAAGGAGGCCGCAACTTCAGGAGAAATGATGGGGTCATAGCCTATAGTCTTCATTCCAAAAGACTGCATTCAGGTGGCCACCTCTCTTCCGATTCTGCCTAGGCCAAGAATTCCCAGTGTCTTCCCATTCAGTTCGGTCCCCATGAACTGGAGTTCAGCTATCAGCTCCTCCTTGCTCAAGTTCTGCTTCTCCACCACCTGCAGCCCTCCATCTTGCAGGATCTTCCGGCAGCATGGGTCCAGGCTGTCACTGATGAGTACTTTGCGCAGATTTGCGAAGGCCATTGCTAGAGCCAGGCCTTAGAATCAGTTGCTCTAGGTGGGCAGAAGCACTTAATTCAAGAAACTGCAGGCAGGGCTGGCTCGCAGTCCAGTTTGTGGACATGGTGAAGGGGAAATCTCTAACAGGGGTCGTAAACGCTCAGGGCCTTACCAGTGCCTTCTCTCCACACACCAAACCTTGGATTGGTCTGGCAGAAGCATTGGGCACGCTGATGCATGCCTGGGCTGGCTCCCCAAAAGGGACCATCCAGGTGGTTACACAAGGAACATCTCTGAAGAATGCCGGGACCTGCCTGACCCTGCAGTCATTGTCGGCCTTCTGAGAGAAGCATTGAAGCAGGCAGACGTGAACTTGGTGAACGCTAAGCTACTGGTGAAAGAGGCTGGCCTCAATGTCACCACATCCCACAGCCCTGGGATCACAGGGGAGCAGGGCAGTGGGGAATGCCTCCTGACTGTGGCCCTGGCAGGTGCTCCTTACCAAGCTGTGGGCTTGGTCCAGGGCACCACACCAATGCTGCAGGTGCTCAACGGAGCTGTCTTTAGGCCAGAGGTGCCACTACGCAGGGGCCAACCACTGCTCATGTTCCGGGCTCAGCCCTCCGACCCTGTAATGCTGCCCACTATGATTGGCCTCCTGGCAGAGGCGGGTGTACAGCTGCT
>NW_022196914.1:67292610-67296532 GCF_008632895.1 Mastomys coucha | reverse complement strand
TAAGAATTTCATAAATTCATTGTTTTTAATAGCTGAGTAGTACTCCATTGTGTAAATGTACCACATTTACTGTATCCATTCCTCTGTTGAGGGACATCTAGGTTGTTTGCAGTTTCTGGCTATTATAAATAAGGCTGCTATGAACATGGTAGAGCATGTGTCCTTATTACATGTTGGAGCACATTCTGGGTATATGCCCAGGAGTGGCATAGCTGGGTCCTCTGGTAGTACTATGTCCAATTTCTGGAGTAACTACCAAACTGATTTCCAGAGTGATTATACCAGCTTGCAATCCTACCGGCAATGAAGGAATGTTCCTCTTTCTCCACAACCTCTCCAGCATCTGCTGTCACCTGAGTTTTTTATCCTAGCCATTCTCACTGGTGTGAGGTGGAATCTCAGGGTTGTTTTGATTTGCATTTCCCTGATGACTAAGGATGTTGAACATTTCTTTAGGTGCTTCTCAGTCATTCGGTATTCATCAGTTGAGAATTCTTTGTTTAGTTCTGTACCTCATTTTTTTTACTAGGGTTATTTGGTTCTTTGGAGTCTAACTTCTTGAGTTCTTTGTATATATTGGATATTAGCCCTCTATCAGATATAGGATTGGTAAAGATCTTCTCCCAATTTGTTGGTTACCATTTTGTCCTATTGACAGTGTCTTTTGCCTTACAGAAGCTTTGCAACTTTATGAGGTCCCATTTGTCAATTCTTGATCTTAGAGCAGAAACTATTGGTATTCTGTTCAGAAATTTTCTCCTGTGCCTATGTGCTCGAGGCTCTTCCCCACTTTGTTTTCTATTAGTTTCAGTGTATCTGGTTTGATGTGGAGGTCCTTGATCCACTTGGACTAGAGCTTTGTACAAGGAGATAGGGATGGATCGATTTGCGTTCTTCTGTATGCTAAGCGCCAGTTGAGCCAGCACCATTTGTTGAAACTGCTGTCTTTTTTCCACTGGATGGTTTTAGCTCATTTGTCAAAGATCAAGTGACCATAGGTGTGTGGGTTCATTTCTGGGTCTTCAGTTCTATTCCATTGGTCTACCTGCCTGTCATTGTACCAATACCATGCAGTTTTTATCACAATTGCTCTGTAGTACAGCTTAAGGTCTGGGATTGTGATTTCACCAGAAGTTCCTTTATTGTTGAGAATAGTTTTGGCTATCCTGGGTTTTTTGTTATTCCAAGTGAATTTGCAAATTGCTCTTTCTAAGTCTGTGAAGAATTGAGTTGAAATTTTGATGGGAATTGCATTGAATCTGTAGATTGCTTTTGGCAAGATGGCCATTTTTACTATATTAATCCTACCAATCCACGAGCATGGGAGATCTTTCCATCTTCTGAGATCTTCTTAAATTTCCTTCTTTAGAGACTTGAAGTTCTTGTCAAACAGATCTTTTACTTGCTTAGTTAGAGTCACACCAAGGTATTTTATATTATTTGTAACTATTGTGAAGGGTATTGTTTCCCTAGTTTCTTTCTCAGCCTGTTTATCCTTTGTGTAGAGGAAGGCCAGTGATTTGCTTGAGTTAATTTTATATCCAGCTACTTTGCTAAAGTTGTTTATCAAGCTCAAGTTGTTTAGGAGTTTTCTGGTGGAATTTTTGGGGTCACTTAAGTATACAATCATATCAGCAAATAGTGATAATTTGACTTCTTCCTTTCTAATTCATATCCCTTTGATCTCCTTTTGTTGTCTAATTGCTCTGGCTAGGACTTCAAGTACAATATTGAATAGGTAGGGAGAGAGTGGGCAGCCTTATCTAGTCTCTGATTTTAGTGGGATTGCCTCAAGTTTCTCTTCATTTAGTTTAATGTTGGCTACTGGTTTGCTGTATATAGCTTTTACTATGTTTAAGAATGGGCCTTGAATTCCTGATCTTCCTAAGACTTTTATCATGAAGGGATGTTGGATTTTGTCAAATGCTTTCTCAGCATCTAATGAGATGATCATATGGTATTTTTCTTTGAGTTTATTTATATAGTGAATTATGTTGATGGATTTCCATATATTGAACCATCTCTGCACCCCTGGTATGAAGCCTACTTGATCATGGTGGATGATCGTTTTGATGTGTTCTGGGATTTGGTTTGTAAGAATTTTATTGAGTATTTTTGCATTGATATTGATAAGAGAAATTAGTCTGAAGTTTTCTTTCTTTGTTAGGTCTTTGTGTGGTTTAGGTATAAGAGTAATTTTGGCTTCATAGAACGAATTGGGTAGAGTACCTTCTGTTTCTATTGTGGAATTGTTTGAGGAGTATTGCTATTAGGTCTTCTTTGAAGGTCTGATAAAACTCTGCACTAAACCCATCTGGTCCTGGGCTTTTTTTGGTTGGGAGACTATTAATGACTGTTTCTATTTCATTAGCAGCTATGGGACTGTTTAGATCATTTATCTGATCTTGATTTAACTTTGGTACCTGGAATCTGTCTAGAATATTGTCCATTTCATCCAGGTTTTCCAGTTTTGTTGAGTATAGGCTTTTGTAGAAGGATCTCATGATTTTTTGGATTTCCTCAGTGTCTGTTGTTATGTCTCCCTTTTCATTTCTGATCTTGTTAATTAGGATACTGTCTCTGTGCCCTCTAGTTAGTCTGGCTAAGGGTTTATCTATTTTGTTGATTTTCTCAAAGAACCAGCTCCTGGTTTGGTTGATTCTTTGTATAGCTCTTTTTGTTTCTACTTGGTTTATTTCAGCCCTGAGTTTGATTATTTCCTGCCTTTGACTCCTCTTGGGTGAATTTGCTTCTTGGTGTTCTAGAGCTTTCAGATGTGCTGCCAAATTGCTGATGTATGCTCTCTCCAGTTTCTTTTTGGAGGCACTTAAAGCTATTCGTTTTCCTCTTAGGACTGCTTTCATTGTGTCCCATAAGTTTGGATATGTTGTGGCATCCTTTTCATTAAACTCTAGAAAGTCTTTAATTTTTTTCTTTATTTCTTCCTTGACCAAGTTATCATTGAGTAGAGTGTTTGTGGGCAGTCTATTATCTTTGGTGTTATTGAGGAGCAGCCTTAGTCCATGGTGATCTGATAGGATGCAAGGAATTATTTCAATCTTGTTTCTGTTGAGGCCTGATTTGTGACCAATTATATCATCAGTTTTGGAGAAGGTACCATGAGGTGCTGAGAAGAAGGTATATCCTTTTGTTTTAGGATAAAAAAGTTCTATAGATATCTGTTAAATCCATCTGTTTCATAACTTCTGTTAGTTTCACTGTCTTTGTTTAGTTTCTGTTTCCATGATCTGTCTGTTGCAGAGAGTAGGGTGTTGAAATCTCCCACTATCATTGTGTGAGGTGCAATGTGTGATTTGAGCTTTAGTAAAGTTTCTTTTATGAATGTAGATAACCTTGCATTTGAAGCATAGAGGTTCAGAATTGAGAGTTCATCTTGGCAGATCATACCTTTGATGAGTATGAAGTGTCCCTCCTTATCTTTTTTGATTAAGTTAGGGTAAAAATAAATTTTATTTGATATTAGAATGGCTACTCCAGCTTTTTTCTTGGGATCCCAATAATTGTTTTCCATCCTTTTATTCTAAGGTAGTGTCTGTCTTTGTCACTGAGGTGGGTTTCCTGTATGCAACAAAATGTTGGGTCCTGTTTATGTACCCAATCTGATAGTCTATGTCTTTTTATTGGGCAATTGAGTCCATTGATATTAGTAGATATTAAGGAAAAGTAATTGTTGATTCCTGTTTTTTTGATGTTAGAGTTGGAATTCCATTCATGTGGCTATCTTCTTTTAGTTTTGTTGGAAGATTACTTTTTTTTTGCTTTTTAGGGATGTAGTTCCACTTCTTGTGTTGGAGTTTTCCATTTATTACCCTTTGAAGGGCTGGATTTGTGGGAATATATTGTGTAAATTTGGTTTTGTTATGGAATACTTTGGTTTCTCCATCTATGGTAATTGAGAGTT
>NW_022196914.1:67288635-67292166 GCF_008632895.1 Mastomys coucha | reverse complement strand
ACTGTTGTGTCAATGTTTTCTATGGTATCTTCTGCATGTGAGATTCTCTCTTCTATCTCTTGTATTCTATCAGTAATGCTTGCATCTATGGTTCCTGACTTCTTTCCTAAGATTTCTATCTCCAAAGTTGTCTTTCTTTGTGATTTCTTAACTGTTTTTACTTCCATTTTTAGGTCCTGGATGGTTTTGTTCAATTCCTCCACCTGTTTGTTTGTGCTTTCTTGTAATTATTTAAGGGATTTTTGTGTTCCTCTTCAAGAGCTTCTACTTGTTTACTCCTGATATCCTGTAATTCGTTAAGGGATTTTTGTGTTTCCTCTTTAAGGGCTTGTACCTTTTTACCTGTGTTCTCCTGTATTTCTTTAAGGGAGTTATTCATGTCCTTCTTAAATTCCTCTATCACCATCGTGAGATGTTTTAGATCCAAATCTTCCTTTTCTGGTGTTTTGGGATATCCAGGACTTGCTGTGGTGGGAGTACTAGGTTTTGATGAAGCCAAGTAGTCTTGGTTTCTGTTGGTAAGATTCTTGCATTTGCCTTTTGCCATCTGTTGATTTCTGGTGTTAGATATTCTTGCGGTCTCTGGCTGGAGCTTATTCCTCCTGTGGGTCTGTAAGCCTGTGTCAGCACTTGTGGGAGATCAGCTCTCCTCTGGTAAAACCCAGATGCAGATGGCTGTGTATCAGTCGGATCTCCTGAGTCCTGGGGTCAGAGCACACCCTGGAGACAGGCTTTCCACTTGTGGGAAAGGTATAGAGAGGGCTGTGGATCTGTTGTCCCTCCTAGGTGTAGAGGGTGGTAGAGAGGATCCTGTCCCAGCTGCCCTGCCACTTGTGAGACCTGTGCCTCCAGGTTGGTCCTGCCTTAGAAGGTCACCAGAGAGAAAATGGCAATCTTACCTGAGCCCCTTGGTTAGAGCACTCCCTGGAGGCAAGCTCTCTGCTTGCCTCATTACATTTTAAGTAATTAAAAAATAATAAAAGGGGTGGCCATGTAGTACAGGGCTCTATCACGTGTAAGTCCTTGACTTTGATCTCCAGCACCATATATTATTACTACTGCAAGTAATGTTTCCACCTGTTAAGTCATCTTGTATCAACTTAAGCTAAGACTGACCATCCTAAGGAAAACAAAAGAATAGAAGAGAAATTGTCTTTCTTCTCAGTATTGATGTCTGCATTAAGATGCTAAAACTGTTGAGAAATTTATTTTCTTTTCTTTTCTTTTCTCTTTTTCTTTTTTGTTTTGTTTTGTTTTGTTTTGTTTTTGAGAAAGGGTTTCACTCTGTAGACCAGGCTGGCCTCGAACTCAGAAGTCCAACTGCCTCTGCCTCCTAAGTGCTGGGATTAAAGGTGTGCACCACCACCGTCTGGCCAAGAAATTTCTATAGAAATAAGAGTACACCAGCACAAGGAAAAACATTTTGTTTTTCTCACTACATAGCTCTAGCTCTTCTCATACTCACAGAAATCCACTTGCTTCTGTCTCTTGGGTGCTAGGATTAAAGGCATGCACTCCCATGATGGACAAGATTGATCAATGTGTGTGTGTGTGTGTGTGTGTGTGTGTGTGTGTGTGTTATGTGTGTGTGGTGCCCACAGAGGCCAGAAGATTGCAACTTATCACCCAGAGATGGAATCAACAGGCTCTTAACAAACCACAGATGCTAGAAGCTGAACTTGGGTCCTCTGAAAGAGCAACAAAAACTTAACTGCTCAGCTATCTCTCCAGCTTGAAAAACTGTTCTTGTAATTGGGATCATTTTAGTGTCTCTGTGGCTACCCACTATATTTTATACTTATTTTATATTATTTTTCAATGTAGAAACGATTGTATTTGTTGTATTTAAAAACTATTCAAGGAGTAAGCATCTCATAAACTATTCGGTTACTTGTGTTAGTAAGATGTTTATCACTGTGACACATAGATGAGAAAAACAAGGGAGGGGTGGTTTTATTTTGGCTCATGGTCTCAGAAAGCTTGATCCAGGCACAGTTAGCTCTATTGCTTTGAGGCTGGTAGGAAGGCATATCAAGGAAGGCCATGAGAGAGGAAAGCTATTTACCACATGGAATCCAGGAAGCAAAAAAAGACTAGTAGGGAGTGACCAGGTACTAGATGCACTCTTCAAATATACACCCCTAGGAATCTCCTTTCTCTAACTAGACCCCCATGTTCCATAGGTATAACATTCAAATTTTGAATCAGTCAATAGATCAAAGCCCTCATGATCAACACCCTCACGGACAGGACATATCCACAAGTATGCTGTACTAATCCTGGAGATGTTCCTTAATCAACTCAGCTTAAGCATCATAATAATTCCAGTAAAACCTAGAAAATGAAAGCTTCTCTGCAGAGCTTTGTTGGGCATATGTATATATGTGTGTGTATATATACATATATATATGTATATATATATATAACTATTTATTTTTTACAGATTTATTTTATTTATTGAGTACACTGTAGCTGTCTTCAGACTCACTAGAACAGAGCATCAGACCCCATTACAGATGATTGTGAGCCACCATGTGGTTGCTTGGAATTGAACTCAGGACCCCTGGAAGAGCAGTCAGTGTTCTTAACCACTGAGCCATCCCTCCAGCTCTATCTATAACTTTTAAATTCCCATTCTTTGTAAAGTTTGCTTGTCTGTTTACTTTTTGAGACAAGGTCTCATTTTGTAGTCTGGTGGGCCTGGAGTCCACCAAACCCATTCTCAAGCTTGTAGCAGTCTTCTTCCATCAGCCTCCTGAGTTCTGGGATTGGTGAGCTGATTTCTAAAGTTTATGTATTTTTATTTTTGTTTCTTTTAGCTAGAACTCATGTAGCTCAGGCTGCCCCCAAACTATTATGTGGCTGAATCTGTCCTTAAACTCTTGATCCTTGAGTGTCCAAAACCCACATGCTGGGATTACAGATGTGCAGTACTATGTCTAATCTTTCCCTCCAAGACACCAAGATCTTAGTGTATACACAAAGCTGGCCTGGACCTCATTATGTAAGCCAGGGTGGCTTAAAGCTCACAATCTCTTGCTTTTGCCTCCTGAGTTCTGGGTTTACAGGGATGGGCCACTGTATCTGACTGGGGTTTAAAAAACGTGTGTGTGTGTGTGTGTGTGTGTGTGTGTCTCAGAAAGAAGGGGGATAAGGGAAGCCAATGTTTCTTTAATTAAAAAATAGCTTAATAATTATTTTATGTATGTGTTTTGCTTGCACGTGTGTCTGTGTACCAGGAGCTTGACTGGTACCCTCACAGATCAGAAGGCCACATTGGATCTCCTGGAATTGGAGTTATAGATGGTGTGAACTACCCTATGGATGCTGGAAATTGAACTCAGAACCTCTGCATGTGCTATTAATTTTTGAGCTATCTCTCTAGCCCTCAGTGTTTCTTTAATTTAGCATTTCATCACTGATTTTGTGCTTTCTCCTTGTAGTTCTCAACTGTATGTAAAAAGCACTGCATTTGTATTAAGATTTTCTTTCTTTCTTTCTATTTTTTTTTTTTTTGAGACAGGGTTTCTC
>NW_022196914.1:67286009-67288533 GCF_008632895.1 Mastomys coucha | reverse complement strand
CCAGGCTGGCCTCAAACTCAGAAATCTGCCTGCCTCTGCCTCCCAAGTGCTGGGACTAAAGGCGTGCGGCACACCACCACTGCCAGGCTGTATTAAGATTTTCAAGTACACACTGGGGATATGGTTTGGTGGTTACAGTGCTTGCCTGACATGTGCAACGCCATGTGTTCCACTCTTAGCCACCCACCTTCCCCCACCCCTAAAAAGAAAAAGATTTCAAATATATCCTGAAGATACTCAATGATAAGGTAATTCTAATATTTTTCCTATTCTCTCAAAACCGAGCATGCAAATATAGTAATGAAGTATGGTGGGTTGAGGGCTATTCATCTAGTTGTAAATATTTGTTTTGTCAACAATATGTGCCTACATCTTCCATTCCATACTAGTCAAAACTAGTACTTCTGAGTACATTCTAATCTGGGATCCTAGTATTCTAGACATACTTTGTGTATACTCTTTTTTTGAAATTAAACATTTCCTCAGATTTACAAAAGACCCATGACTCCAATAAAAGAGTCCTAATTTTCAATTTTTTTTTCTTTTTAGTAACTAGTTAATCCTTTCTTCCCACACAAACTATTGCTTGTAGCTCTGCTATAGGACACATCATCTATGGGTTGGCAACATTAGCATCAACTGGAATGTGGATACATCTTAGATCAATCATGTAGCTGTAAGTTTGTGCTACACCACTTTGTGCTCCCAGAGGGTCACACACTTTTAGCTAATTGCCAGGAACTCATTGGATTCTCAAATGAAAGGCACACACACATTAGCCTTGGCTAACTCAATGAGTGGGCACTCCTAAACTTTCCCCTGCTAACCCAGACCCAATCAGGGAAGTGGCCAGTGGTCACTTACCCGAATTCTTACATGGCTCCTTGGTTCTTTCCTTCAGTTCTCCTCTTCCGTCTTCCACTGCATCCTGGTAATCTTCCATCTTCTCCCGGCTTCATCCTAGCTCAAGCAACTCTAAGGGTCCCACCTCATCTCCCTTTGCCAAGCCATTGGCAGCTGGCATCTTTATTGATTGATTAAAAACCCATTGAGGACAAGGACCTTTAGAGTTTAGACACACAGATTCCCGACTGAATCTCTAACACAACCAAATAAGTCAGGATCTGGGGCTGGGGGTATAACTCAGTTGTTGAGGGTTTGGCTATCATGTATCAAAGCCCCGAGTTAGTTTGATCCCTAGCACAATATAAACTGGGCATTACATGCTTATAATCTCAGTATCTGGGAGGTGGAAGCAAGAGTTTCAGAAATTCAAGATTTTTCCTTGCTACATAGCCAGTTGAAAGCCAACTTGAGTTACATGATACTACATATTAAAAAAGTTAATCAAGACCTGTATGATATTTTTTAAAATTAAGTTTTAGATATCATGTAGATATCACAAGACAATTATTGAGAATTGGTTCTTTCTTTGCATCATGTGTGACCAAGGCTTGGTGGCAAGAGCCTTTAACCTGCTCAGTCCACTCACCAGCCAAGGCCTGAATTTTATTTTATTTTTTTAAAGATTTATTTTATGTGTATGAGTACACTGTAGCTGTACAGAGGGCCGTGAGCCATCATGTGTGTGACTGCTGGGAACTGAACTCAAGACCTCTGCCGGCCCCGCTTGCTCTGGGGTAATACACTGTAGCTGTCTTCAGATGCACCAGGAGAGGGAGTCAGATCTTATCACGGATGGTTGTGAGCCACCATGTGGTTGTTGGGATCTGAACTCAGGACCTTTGGAAAAGCAGTCAGTGCTCCCACCCGCTGAGTCATCTCACTAGCCCCTGAATTTTATTTTTAAAGAAATTTTAAATTGTTTAAAAAGATTTATATGTATGAATGTTTTGTCTGCATGTATGTATGTATATATGTATGTATACCTGGTATGTATTTGGTGCCAGCAGAGTTCAGCAAAAGGCATTGGAACTTATGGAACTGGATTTATAGAGGGTTGTGGGCCACTATGTGAATTTTGGGAACTGGACCTGGTGATTTTAGCCACTGAGCCATTTCTCCAGGACTCAGGGTATGTAATTTTAGTAAGAGCTCACATAATTCTAGGAATACATTTTTTTTTTTTTTTTGGTTTTTTTTTTGGAGACAGGGTTTCTTTGTGTAGTCCTGGCTGTCCTGGAACTCAGTCTGTAGACCAGGCTGGCCTTGAACTCAGAAATCTACCTGTCTCTGCCTCTCAAGTGCTGAGATCAAAGGTGTGTGCCACTACTGCCTGGCTTAATTTATGAATACTTAAACTTGAGATGTGCAATATATATATATATATATTATAAAATTGGAAGATACAACTAAGCAACAAAGAAACAAAGAAACAAACAACAAAAACCAGTACCATCTGGGAGATAGAGGGAAGAGTTTCAGAAATTCAAGATTATCCTTGGCTATATGAACAGTCTGGCAAAGCCAGTTAGAATTGCACGGTTTTTAAAATTTTCAGAGCCGGGCGGTGGTGGCGCACGCCTTTAATCCCAGCACTTGGGAGGCAGAGGCAGGCGGATTT
>NW_022196914.1:67285569-67285843 GCF_008632895.1 Mastomys coucha | reverse complement strand
AAAAAAAAAAAAAACAAAAAACAAAAAAACAAAATAAAATTTTCAAATGTGGGACATTCCTGAACATGTATTTTCATAACTTCTGGATACACTGAAAATTTATTAACATGCTAACAAATACCCTTCAATACAATTTAAATGTTAATTTTGCATTTCATATGTATTTTGATTTAATCATTTCCCCTCTGTCAGCCATGGAGACAATTTTTATCTTTATACTGATAAAAGAAAGTCTTTGGGTGAGGGCCTTCCTTTTAATGAACAGTTACTGTTT
>NW_022196914.1:67283390-67285559 GCF_008632895.1 Mastomys coucha | reverse complement strand
TCAACGTTTGCATTTACTAGCCGTTGAACTTTAGGCACATTAAATTCTCTTAAGTTCCAATTTGTTCTGTAAGATGGACATAATAATGGTCCTACTTCACAGGATCGTCCTGGAGATTAAAATGGGTTATTCAGCCTAAAGATCTCGAGACTGTATTGTGCACATCTTAAATGAGCAACAAATAATCAGTATCCACGAACAGTTATATTTCTCACAAGTTCTCTTTAAAGGCCAGAAAACTTAAACTATTAAAGAAAATACATGTAGGTAGGCAGAACTGGTCCTTTGAATTCTTCCCGCCTTTGGTAGGAACTAAAAAAGCGTCGATCACGGCAGACTATAAGCATGTAACCCTAACCCTTGAGAGGTGGAGGTGTCAGGATTTGAAGGTCATCCTCAGCTACAAAAAGAGTGCGATGCCAGCCTGGAGTCCTGAGACCCTGACAAAACAACAGAACACTAACCACCCCGCCACCGCCACCCCTCAAAACAAAGCCTATCCAAATTTGAAAAAATACCTAAGGTGGCAGGGTTCATCATTGGGATTCTTTTGATGACCCTCTTCTGCCGTGACAGACTTATGAACCAAGTAGCTGATAGACAATAGTGAAGATGACATGGTTTTGAATTAGGCTTCGATCAGTGCAGGAGACTATCGATTTTTCTCGGGACATAAGGTTTCCATAGTTACAGATGCCCCAGTGCTGGCGCCTGGGTCCGGGTACCACGCAAGCGCATACAGCCCTATTGGCTGCCGCGCGCCTTTGGGTTCGAACGCGAGTTCCTCCCTCCCCTTCCTTCCGCTGACCTATCGCCTACCTCCTCGGCCTCTCCTGTGCGCTCTGGGAACCTGTGACGTAATTTTAGCGCGCCCTCGTCGTTTGGAGTGGCGACGCGGAACATGGCGCGTTCCTAGAAGCCGTTTTCGGCATCAGTAGGCGGCAGTGTGTGGATTAGGAGCGTGGGGGGCGAGGAAGCAACCAACGCCGCTTCGTGTGGACAAGTGGAAAGGGGCGGGCCGGCGGTTCCGGACCGAAGCACGCGGTGAGGCCCGGCCGCGAGCCGCGCGGGTGGAAGGGAGGAGTGGGCTTGTCAGCGAGACCCCGCGCCGAGGGCAGAACGCGGGGTCCAGCGGAGCTGTGCGGCGTGTCCGTGGGCCCTCGCGGCCCTAGAGTAGCCCGGGGAAGCACGGGCTCCCGGGCTGTGGGCAGCCTGTCGGTGCTGGGTCCACGGTGCGGCGTGGTGACAGGCGTCTGAGTGACAGGCTAAGCAAAGGCGAGGGTACCCATTGTGTCCCCTGTCGCCGGCCAGGGGGGTGTATTTGTCCTTGGAGGCTTTGGGTTGTACAGTACAAGAGAACGTGTTCCCCTTACTAAGACCGGTGTGTGGAGTTAACTGCATACGCGACCTTGCTTGTGGAAGCAGTGCTCTTAAAGCTTTAAGCCTGAGATCTTCCCTTCTCCTTTAAGGAAAAAGTGAAGGGACTTAAACATTATTTTTCTCTGAGAGGAGATTCATGCTGAGGTATGGCCGCCAGTGCTCAAGCTCAACCGACTCCTGCAGCTTTACATTTGGGAATATTTGTGATTCAGCAAAATTATTTCGAGGCCCCTAGCATTTGCTCTTTTCCCCTTAATTCTCCTATTGCGTGGTCAACGAGAGAATCTTACAGCAGAGTGATTTGCGTACATAGCAAAGACTGGTAATCTGGTTCCTGGTGCCAAGGTTGTAGTTGGCACACCTCTTCGCCACACGTTAAAGGAGTTCTGTTATATGTGATAGTGCCTTTAAGATATGCTTGTTATTTAGAAGGAAGCAAGGAAGAGCAGTTGGCAACCATATATTTTAACCTCTCGTGGACTGAGATTTTTCTCCTCCATTTCCACATTATTTCAGAATTTTGTACTTTGGTTAAGGGCAGAATGACTTCATTGTATGAGCTTGATAGCTTTTACATCATTCCCTACATGGCTTTCCCCACATCTTTGTTCCACACAGGAAAATTTTGGTAGACTTAGAAGATATTTTCCTGTTGGTTTTGGTAGGGATTGCTGACTTTTTTTCTTCTGGTTTTCTGATAGTGTCTAGCACAGGGGCTGGTGCAAACAGTTTAATTATTTTGTGGACCTATGTTGTAGCTATAGGGCAGGAGTTTTTTTTTTTTTTTTT
>NW_022196914.1:67279873-67283380 GCF_008632895.1 Mastomys coucha | reverse complement strand
CTTTTTTGCCCTGCTTACACTTTTTAAAGCCAAAAGAGAATCCTCAAAGGAATTTGGTTGTAGTAATATGGATGGAGGTTCTAAAGCAGTGTGCAAAAATTATTTGGTAATTAAACAAGTCTTTAGATTTTGTGATATTATGAATGTATCTACATTCAGAACCAAGCTAGAAGGCAGAATAGTGCTTGTAGTATTTGGATTTAAATTATAATGAAGATTTTTCTCCAGAATACAGATATCCATTTTTAGGGAAAGGTAATGTCTGATTAGTTTTTTTTTTTTTTTTTTTTTTTTTATTTTTTTTTTTTTTTTTTTTTTTTTTTTTTTTAAGATTTATCTTCTAAAGAAACCTCATGTGTGTTCTTGTGTGTGTGTGTGCTGGTGCTGAAACAGGCAGAAGAGGGGCTTGGGTCTTCTGGTAATGGAATTACAGGTTGTGCCCCACCTGACATGCCTGCTGGGAATCACACTTGGGTCCTTAGGATGTATAGCATGTGCCACACCATCTCTGCAGTCCTGATCAGGGTGTGTGTGTGTGTGTGTGTTGCATGAGCATATGTATATATTTAATCTTCCTCCTGATTTATTATCATCATCATTACTATTTTTGAGATAGGCTCTCACTATGTAGCTTCAGTTTCTGTGGACCAGGCTGGCTTTAACTCAGAGATCTGCCTACCTTTTTCCCTTAGTGCTGGGTGTGTGTTGCACATTGGGCTTAATTTACAATTACCATTGATAAGTTAAAATTTTTTAAAAGATTTAATTATTTTTATTTATTTGAGTACACTGTAGCTGTCTTCAGACACACACCAGAAGAGTGCATCGGATCCCATTACAGATGGTTGTGAGCCACCATGTGGTTGCTGGGAAACTGAACTCAGGATCTCTGGAAGAGCAGTCAGTTCTCTTAACCACTGAGCCATCTCTCCAGCCCCAATTTAAATTTTTTTTGTCTTTATTTTATTTTTTGCAGTGTCGGGATTGGACCCAGAGCCATGCACATGTTTTACCATTAAGATATTTACTATTTGTTCATCTTCACTTTTGTCTTTTGTTTTAGTTTCATGGTGTTAGAGGTAGAAGCCAGGGACTTGCACTTTACAGCTGCATTAGAGTCCCCCAGCCCCTTCCTTTATGTGAGTATGATGGGTATAGTCAGCTAGTTTCTGGGTGTTTTATACAGTGGTTGATCACATCACTTGCAGGTGTGCTTCTGGAGTGTCTTTTGTTTCATTTTCTAAAGATGAGCCTGACTACTAGTAAGCCTACAATTACAAGCTTTGTAGAGCCTAGGTTCATTAGTGTTCTATATCCTTGCTTCTCAAATTGTGGCTTATCACCTGGGAATTTGGTGAAAATATATACTTCAAGCTCAACTGAAAAGTTACTGTAACAGCATCTACATATCGAGATATTTTTAAAGCATGTTTTATCTGCATATATTATACATGGTAATAGATTTCGTTATGGCATTGTCATATATATAATATATTGTGATCATATTCATTGCATTACCATATTGTGCCTCTTCCATTAATCTCATTCCTGTTTCAACTGACCTCTTTCTATTTCATGTCTATATCTCTGTTTCTGTCTCTATCTCTGTCTCTGTCCTATGAGATTCATTATGGTTGTTTACAGGAACATTGGTGAAGATTTGTTTACAATTGCATGGGTCCCTCACCAATGGCTACACAATTCCTTTGCCTCATCTATCAGTCATTAGTTGTTATAAATCCTCAAGGAGGGAACTCATGAACCCCTTTCCTTTCCTTTCCTTTCCTTTCCTTTCCTTTCCTTTCCTTTCCTTTCCTTTCCATTCCCCCTTACCCCCTTTCCCCTTACCCCTTTTTTCTTTCACCCTTTTTCCCCTTTTTCTCTTTCCCCCATTTTCCCCCTTTCCCCTTTTCCACGTCTCCTCTCCTCTCCTCTCCTCTCCAAATCCTAACCTTAACCCTAACCCTAACCCTATCAACCCTAAAACCCTAGCCCTAAAACCCTAACCCTAACCCTTTCCATGACAAGGTGTTGATAGTGTCACTCTTGTGGTCTGTGGGGTGTGTGTGTGTGTGTGTGTGTGTGTGTGTTGAGATCATTTACTTGCATGAGGAAGCTAGAGGGCAATGCATATTGTTTCCTTGAATGGGGTTTCTGACTTCCATGTAAGCTAGGCTGGCTGAATGGCCAAGTGAGCTTTCTTAATGATCTACCTGGTTTTGCCTCCTACTCCATTTTGTGGTTATAAAAATGTGCACTCATGCTCAGCTTTTTATATAGGTGCTGGGGATTTGAACTCAGGTCCTCATGCTTGTAGAACAGATTTGCCTACTGAGTCATCACAGTCCCTCAAATTTAGCAGTGTTGTGCAGGTAGGCACAGGTGCTGTGATTAAGGAGCGCAATACCTGACATTGGACCCACCACCATCAGCCCTGCTTCTTCTGACTTGTACATTCTTTTTGCCCCTTCCATGGTGTTCTCTGAGCCTTGGAATCAATGTCATAGATGTCACATTTATGGCTGTGCATTCAACAATAATTTAGTCTCAGTACTTTGACCAATTAGGAGACTTTGTTGTCACTACTGACCACTGCAAAGAGCTTCTCTGACCAAAGCAGATAGAGCACAAATCTATAAACAGTAATATTGAAGGCAGTTTTGAGGAGTACATTGTGTCAATTTTGGAAAACACCTGCAGTAGCTTCCCTTCTAGGACTTATAACCTCTCCAGCCATGGCATTTGGCTGGCTTTAAAGCACCAGATGTGAATTCCCTGCTGTGGAGTGGTCATCAAATTCAATCAGATAGAATTGATTTCGCTGTAACAGACTTACCAATATTGTACTAGTGGGCTCATCTTGCCTCTGCTCTTAGTACTAGCACAGGACTCAGTTGAATAAGACTGTTAATGACAGTTCTTCTCCAGCTGTCAGCGGAGCTCTTTTGTAGCACCGAGCACCAGGAGGGCTAGCCAGCAGGGAGAGAGCTTCCAGTCCAGTTCTAGCTTGATTTCTCTGTATATTTTGAGTGAGGCATATGCCATTTTTGTTTGTTTGTTTTTATTTAGCAATATGGTCTTAGTTTGCCTGTATTGTTTTGGGAGTCTAGGGATGTACTCTATTCCTAGCAATGGTGTTTTTGTTTAATAACATGCAGAATCTACAGTTTAATAGATATCCAGATTGTAGGAATGCTCAGTAAAATTTGGGATATCCTACTTTGGTCTATGAAAGCTGGAAAACTAGTGTGTGTGTGTGTGTGTGTGTGTGTGTGTGTGTGTGTCTATGTGTGCATGTGCCCGTCATTTATTTCAATTTGACATGTTTGTGTTTTGCTTATTATTAATTTTGATTCATCTTGTCAAAGAAACTGGTTCAGATATGGTTATAAGATCATACATATCTATTCATAACTGTGCCTCTGATTCAGCCTATTTCTTTCCTGGAATTGAACTCAGGGCCTCTGGAAGAGTAGTCAGTTGCTCTTATTCTCTGAGCCATCTCTT
>NW_022196914.1:67276035-67279863 GCF_008632895.1 Mastomys coucha | reverse complement strand
GCACGCCTTTAATCCCAGCACTTGGGAGGCAGAGGCAGGCGGATTTCTGAGAGGCCAGCCTGGTCTACAGAGAGAGTTCCAGGACAGCCAGAGCTATACAGAGAAACCCTGTCTCAAAAAACAAAAAAAAAAACAAAAAAAAAAAACAAACAAAAAAAATCATTTATTTGTATGGATGTTTTGCCTACATATATGTTTCTGTACCATATGTCTGTGTGCCTGGTACCAAGGCCCAAAGAGAGTGCTGGACCTCCTGGAAGTGGAGGTACAGATAGTTATGAGCTGCCATGTGGGTTCTGGGGATCAGATGCAGGTCCTCTGCAAGAGCAGCCAGTGCTCTTAACCACTGAGCTATCTTTGCAGCCCCACAACGAACATTTCATTCTTTTTAATTGAAAAAAACATTTTTTTTTTTCTCTGTATAGCCTTGGCTGTCCTGGAACTCACTCTGTAGACCAGGCTGGCCTCAAACTCAGAAATCCACCTGCCTCTGCCTCCCAAGTGCTGGGACTAAAGATGTGTGCCACCACTGCTTGGCTTGAATTTAATTTTTTAATTGAATTTTCCCATGCAGTATATTTTAATAATCTTTTCCCCTCTTCTAGTTCTTCCATATTCTTCCCACCTCCCTACCCATTCAAACTCATGTGTTCTCTCTTTCTTTAAAAAAACCTAAAAATACCAAAACTCCAAACACAAAACGCCCCCAAATAAACAACCACAAAAATCAAAACAAATAGGTAAAAACCAGTAAGAAAAAAAAAAGCCAAAGCAAAGCAAAATGAAACAGAAGTTCACAAAAATGCTATTGAATTTGTTTGGTGTTGGAACTGTGCTGGATGGAGTATGGTTGATATACTCAATGGCATGCTATTGGAGGATTGTGATTTTTTTTACCCCTCCCCCTTTGCCCACAGGTGTCAGTTGCAGATAGCTTCTCGGTTAGGGATGGGACCCCATGTCAGATGGTTGTGAGCTAACATGTGGTTGCTGGAATTTGAATTCAGGATCTTCGAAAGAGCAGTCGGTGCTCTTACCAGCTGAGCCATCTCTCCAGCCCAATAGAGGCTGTTTTATTTGTTAAAGATTGTGAATGTAGGTAGAATTATCTGAGTGGTAGCAGGAATATTCTGAGAAGGATAAACTGAGGAGGCCTAAAAAGGGAGAGGCTTGGCTGCTTTTTGTGGCTTTACTCAACTATAGTAGAGACCAGGAATTATTTAAAAATTGATTGCTTTTTGTTGTTGTTTGTATTTTGAGATAGTGCTTTAATATGTAGTCTTGGGAAGTTTGAACCTTGTTCTAGACTTTATTGGCTTGAACTGAAGTGATCATCCGTGTCTTCTGGATGCTGGGGTTTGCAGTGTAACTGTATTTGGCCAAATTTATTTAACAGGTTTGTTTTTTGTTTTTTGTTTTGGTTGTTGTTGTTACTATCTAGTTTATTTAAACCTTATATGGTAATACAGAAAAGAGACTGAGGTGGCAGCTGCCCAGAGTCTTTGTGGGTTACAGATGCAGAACAGCTATGAGTTTTTGGACCCATACTTCAGTACCAGACAAGTCAGCTTAACAGCTATTTTTTTATTACTCTATGACAGGTACTATTCTAGTTTCTAGGGTACATTTTGAGCAAATTTAAGTCCCTTTTCCCTGGCCATTAAGTTTAAATTGAGAGGCTGTACTATAATGATCTATACATACTGACATGTCAGGTTTTTAATAGTGTTGACAGAAAGATTAAGGCTGTCAGACATTAGAAAATTTGGGTTGAAGGATTGTTGTGCTTCACTTTTTGTTGTCAACTTGACACAAAGTAGGGTCACCTGGGAAGACTTGCTCCCATTATATGGCTCTATTGCCATGTCTGTGGGGAATTTTCTTGCTTAGTATACATTGATGTAGGCAGCCCAACCCAGTGTAGGCAGTGCTATCTCTGTGCAGGTCAGCATACCTGCATGCTTTATTCTGTGATGAGATATGATGGCATATATGAATGAAGATACACATTTCTTAAAAAATTATTTATTTTTTTATGTATGTGACTACACTGTACCTATCTTTAGACACATCAGAAGAGCGTATCAGAACTCAGGTAGTTGTGAGCCACCTTGGTTGCTGGGAATTGAACCCAGGACTTCAGGCCAAGCAGTGCTCTTAATTGCTGAGCTATCTTTCCAGCCTGAATACACATTTTTTTTTAGCTTTACATAGTTCATGGTTTGTTAGATAAGCTATAATTATAGCAAGGAAATAGGTATAATCATAAAAATGCTTAGAAGATAGGTCAGCATGCAGTAGTGCTTTCCTGTCCTGTGCACTGGGAGATGTCCACAGAAGGTCATGTTTGCCGTGAACAGTAACTTTAGTAATGCTGTTCATTAGTAGCACTTTAGAACTAGATAGAATATTGTGGTGACTCAACTAGGGGATCTAGCAGTTTTGCTAGAGTCAGGGTTAACCTTTTTTTTCTACAAGTGGTCATCCCCTTTTTCCCTTTCTTTCTTTCTTCCAAGATCTGGCTATGTAGTCTAGGCTGGCCCTGAATTCATAATTCTCCTACCTTAGTCTCCAGAGTATTGTTGGGATTACCAATGTGTACCAACATGCCTAGCACTAATTAATATTAAGGTGTTTTTTTCCCCCTCACCTTAATCCCTGCACCATAGAGGCAGAAGCAGGTGGATGGATGTTTGAGTGTTCCAGGCCAGCCTGGTCTACATAGTAAGTTCCAGTAAAGTCAGAGCTGCACAGTAAGATCCTGTCTCAAAAAAGAATGAAATTTGTTTAAATTAATAAACTGTTCCTTTCTTTAAGCTTTCTAATTGGTAACATTTCTGTATTAACTTTGTTATATGTCTTATGTATCTGGTATGTGTGTTTGTGTGTGTGTGTGCGTGTGTGTGTGATCTCTCTGTGGAGGCCAGAAGAGGGAATGGAATTCTCTGTCTGTCTGTGGATGTCAGAAGAGGGAATGGAATCTTCACCCGGTGGTTATAAACTGCCTGCTGTCTGTGCTAGAATCCAAATGTGAGTCTTCTGAGAGAACAACAGGTGCTCCTAACTGCCGGCCGAGCTTTGCTCCAGCCCCATGGTTGGTTCACTTGCTTGCTATCTAGTTTGCTTTCTTTCTAAAAATTACTTTTTTTATTTTTTGAGATTTTAATATAATTACATCATTTTCCCCTTCCCTTTCCACCCTCCCATATCCTCTTCTTTGCTCTGTTCTAAATTCATGGACTTTATTTTTTCATTCATTGTTTTACATACATATATGTGTAGAACCCAGGTTCCTGTGCACGACTGGCAAGTACTGTACTAAGTTACATCCCATCCCCTTTTTTAAAAAATGAGATGGAGTCTTGCTAAGTTGTCTAGGCTGGCCTAGAACTCTTGATTTTCAGAAATCTACTTGGGGGACATTTAACACTGGCTCTTTTGAATCATGATGGTACACGCCTTTAATCCTAGCACGCTAGTGGAAGAGTCAGACAGATCTCTGTGTTTGAGGCCAACCTGGTCTACATAACAAATTCTAGGCAGCTGGGGCTACATTGAGACTCTGTTTCAGGCAAAACAAAATACTCTAGTACTTGTAATCATCTGCCCTTTAACTTGACAATGTCTTTCCAATTAGAGCACCTGCTTTAAACTAGCTCAACTCATAGCCAAAAGTTTTGACAGGAAGCAATGCATACCTTTAGGGTTGTTGAGAACTTGTGTTGAGAGGTTGTTGTTATTCTTTGGTAAAACCATTTATTATGCCGGGTGGTGGTGGCGCACGCCTTTAATCCCAGCACTTGGGAGGCAGAGGCAGGCGGATTTCTG
>NW_022196914.1:67275125-67275932 GCF_008632895.1 Mastomys coucha | reverse complement strand
AAAAAAAAAAAAACCATTTATTATAATTATTTCCAAGACACTATCTCCTCAACTTTTAACACTTAAAATCCACATTTATTTATTTGTTTGGTATGGTATATGTTACCACAGCATACATGGGGACAACTTTGTGGGAGTTGATTCTCTGAACTATGTTGGTCCTGGAATTTGAATGCAGGTCATCACATCAGGCTTGGTGGTAGATTCTCCAAGACATCTTGCTGACCTTGCTTTTAGTCTGAGACATGGTCTCATTACATAGACCAGGCTGGCCTTGAACTCAGGGTGCCACCATAGTTAGATATTGATGAGGGCCATCTTGCTGATTGCTGACATTTTATTGTGTCCTTATATGACAGAAAGAATAAGGTAGCTTTCTGGTGTCCTCTTACAGGCACATTGGACTATGCTTGGGGGATCCATCCTGATGGTTTAATACCTACCTAACTTCTCAGCTCCAAATACCTAAATTAGGAATTAGATTTCAGCATATGAACTGGGGAAGGTACATAGTCACTTATCACATAACACGATTTTCTTATTCTGCCTTTATTTTTGAGACATTCCTGCTATATGCAAGGATTGCATTTAATTCAGTTTATTTTTTAAGTATCATTGAGTATTCATCTCTCTCTGATTACTGTCAGTGATTTTGATAACACTAGGGAGGCTGAGGTAGGAGGATGCCAGTTGCATCTGGCTTTCTAAGGAATGGTATTTAATCAAAATTTGGAAACTTGCCGGGCGGTGGTGGTGCACACCTTTAATCCCAGCACTTGGGAGGCAGAGACAGGTGGATTTCTGAGT
>NW_022196914.1:67251711-67275019 GCF_008632895.1 Mastomys coucha | reverse complement strand
CAAAAAAAAAAAAAAAATAAAAAAATAAAAAAAATTGGAAACTTGAGGTTTTGTGTATGTGAGCTCTCCAATTTCATTTTACATTTACTTTTTGAAACAATAAAAGACAATTTTTTTTAGAAATATATTGATTTATGTGAAGTAATGTTGTAGCTAGTACATAGAAAAGGTAGAAGTAGAACCTGGGTGAATAGGAGAAAGAACTTTTCAAATCCTGCAGGTTTATTTTACTTATTTTACTGTGTATTTTTGTATTAGATATAATGTGTATTCAAGTGTGCTAACTTATCATTGCAGGCTTCCATGGATCTCAATAGTGCCAGCTCTGTAGTTCTTCAGGTCTTAACACAGGCCACCAGCCAGGATACTGCTGTGTTAAAGCCAGCCGAGGAGCAGTTGAAACAGTGGGAGACACAGCCAGGTTTCTACTCAGTGTTGCTGGTAAGTAGTTCTTGAAATAGTTTATTTTTTAATAAAGTGAGACATCATATTTTACTAGTTGTGTAACTATGCAGGTTTGTGGATTTACTGAGACTGATCTAGATGTTTGCCTGCTGTTGTCACCATCACCATGGTAATGTAAGGCTCCTGAGGATGTTTACAAGTATTTTTAGGTCTTCTTTCTTACTGTAATTTAATTAAGACTTTTGTTTTTTATTCTTTTGAGACAGAGTTTCTCTATGTAATCCTGACTGTCCTGGAATTCACTCTGTAGATCAGGCTGGCCTTAAACTCAAAGAAATCACCTGCCTCTGCCTCCCGAGTGCTGGGATCAAAGGTGTGCACCATCACTCCTTGGCCTAATTTAAACTTTTAATAGAGGAAGTCACTTTCTTTGGCTCTGTTTTGGGGTTGATGAATTACTTTCTGCTTTTATTGTCTAAGTACTCATTCTGTATAAGAAACTGCACAGGATGTATTCTCAGTTTCTCTTGAGAAAGTATTGGACTGATGTTTTTTCAGTTTTGCCACACCACTGCTGACATCAAGACAATAGGTAGTATCTTCTCTTTGTCCCTGTCTCAGTGCATTTACGTGGAGTTGCTCAGCATGAGCATGGACATTAGGAGTACCATGTTTAGTACTTTTCAATTTTTTTCTTTTACTAGTTTTTTTTTTCAGTAATGGAGAGCAGATATAGGATCTAGTGCATGCTAGGCAAGTGCTCCCCATTGACCTGACCTCCCTTTGTACCCCGTATTTCACTTTTAAACATTGTCTTTGGTTTTGCTTAGACAGGGTCTCACTGTGTAGCCCTGGTTTGCCTGGAACTTGGTATGTAGACCAGACTGGCCATCAGCACAGTGGAATCACCTTGTCTCTGCCTTCTGGTTGCTAGAACTAAAGGCATATGTTCCTATGACTGACAAAATCTTGTTAATTTTTTCCATATAGAAATTTAAATATTTTTATACAGAGGATCTTTTATATTTTCTGGCATTGAACTCTATTCTCTGCCTCCACCTTCTGAATGAATATATGAGTTACTAATAACTGCTTAAAAGCTTATTTTTTTCTCCTTTTTTGATTTTGAATTTTGCTTTGAGTTAACATTAATTGTTATATTGGTGCATTTTCATAAAGCATTTTTATTTGTTAGAGTATATGTGTTTGGGTCTTCAGAGTCTTTCGGGGAGGGGATTGAGACCGGGTCTTGTATAGCAGGTGCTGACTTGAGATGCAGTGACCCTCCCCTCCCACCCAGCTCTCCAGTGTGGGATCACAGGCATTTGCTACCACACCTCGCCTGCACATACAGACATCTGTATAAAATGCTGTACACATGTTTTCTGCTGCTCTGGTGGCTTATTTGGAGCAGTGGTTCTCAGCCTTCCTAATGCTGTGACCATTTACCACGCTTCCTCATGTTGTGCTGATCCCCAGCTATAAAATTATTTCAGTGCTACTTCATAACTGTAACTTGGCTACTGTTATGGATTGTAATGTAAATATCGGATATGCAAGATATCTGATATGTGACCCTTAAAGGGGTCTTGACCCACAGGTTGAGAACCACTGCTTTAGAGAGTCAAGCACATATACATACATACATACATACATATTCATTCATACATACATACATACATACATACTCATTCATACATACATACATACATACATACTCATTCATTCATACATACATACATACATACATACATACATACATACATTTGGACCTGGTCTCACTATTCCCAGGCTGGCTTCAACATACAGTGTACCCAAGGATGATTTTGGATTTCTGATTCTCTGGCCTCCACTTTCCAAGTATTGGGTTACAAGCATGCTCCTCCATGCTCAGATTACAAGGTGATGGAGATTGAACCTGGAGCTTTATGCATGGAAGGTGAGCATTGTCCCAGCTGAGTTACAACTTTCAAACTTTCAAACGATAGAGTATTACTCTGTAGCTTAGGCTGGTATGCAGTTTGCCTTCTCGAACAGGCTAGTTTTGAGTGGGGCATGGTAGCCCTATAATCCCAGCACTCAGGAGGCTGATGCAGTGAGGCAAGGATCTTAAGTTTGAGGCTAGGTGGTCTACGAAGCCAGTTAATATATTGAAACTTTCTCATACGCACTAGCAGTATAAATAATGACACTCAGGCTTCTGTAGTTTAAGCTTTAGGCTTATTGTTAGGGCAGTCTCCCGACTAGCTCATCTAACTTAACCTGACTGGCCTATAGCCAACCCTGTGGCTAGTTGTATACCTTTCTTAGCTCTACTACCATCTTATTTCTTTCCCTCTGCCATCATTCTCTCTCTGCCTGGAAGTTCTACCACCTATTTCTTGCTCCAGATATGGCTGTCAGATCTTATTATAACCTTTATTATAACCAATCAGTATTGAGGCAACCTCTGATCTATTTCTAGATTGTCTTTAGACAGGTAAGGAAAGATGAATATTTATAAAGTAGAAAACCCGGTGATGGGCCACAGAAATGACAATATCAGAATCCTGCCAGCACTTAGTTCTCTCTCTCTATCCATCTCTCTCTCTCTCTCTTTCTTTTTTCAAGACAGGGTTTCTCTGTATAGCCCTGGCTATCCTGGAGCTCATTCTGTAGACCAGGCTGGCCTTGAACTCAGAAGTCCACCTGCCTCTGCCTCCCAAGTGCTGGGATTAAAGGCATGGGTCACCACTGCCCAGAGACACACCTTTACACAGGTGAAGAAAGATTACCCCAACAAATTTAAGTCTAGCCTGGACTCATACCAACACTCATACTGAGGGAGATGGAGATGGAGATGGAGATGGGGGTTTGCACGGGGTGACAGAGGGAGCATGGGCACTAGGTTACTATTTTAAAATTATATTTTATTGTATTTTGGAGGTTCCTCTTACTGTGTAGTACTGGCTGGCCTGGAACTTGTTATGTGGTCCAGACTGGCCTGGAGATCACAGAGATACACCTACCCTTGCTTCCTAAGTGCTACTATTAAATACAAGCACCACCTTGCCTGGTTTGGACTAGGATTTTTTAAAAAAATTTGTTTTATGTGAATGAGTGTTTTGCCTGCATGTATGTATGTGTACCATGTGTGTGCTTGGTGCCCACAGAGACCAGAAGAGGCCATTGGATCCTCCTGGAATTATTGACAGTTGTGAGCCATCTGATATTGGTCTTAGGAGCTCAATTCAGGCCCTCTGCAAGACTAACAGGCTTTCTTCTCCATTGAGCCATCTCTCCAGTTCCCCAGGCTAACCTTTTTAAAGCTTATTGGACAATAGAAATTTCCCCATTGGAGGAGAGGCCCTTGGTCCTGTGAAGGTTCTGTGCCCCAGTGTAGGGGAATGCCAGGGCCAATAAGTGGGAGAGGGTGGAGTGGCAAGCATGGGGAGGGGGGAGGCAACAGGGGTTTGTTCTTATTGTTTTTGTTTGTTTGTTTGTTTCTTGGAGGGGAAACTGGGAAAGGAAAAATCATATGACATGTAAATAAAGAAAATATCTAATTAAAAAAAAAAGAAAGTCCCCCATTGATTACCAAGATCATGTTGCATGGTTTAACTGCATTCTTGTTTTCATAGTTTGCCACCATTGTCCAAAACAGTAACTGTGGATTAGTGATTTGACTAATATAAATTGTTATATCACATCTCACCTTATATCACTTAAAAGTGCTATTGTGCCAGGCATGGTAGTACACACTCAGGGTTGGAAGCAGGTGGATCTCTGTGAGTTTACTGGCATCCTGGTGTACATAGTAACTAACTTCCAGCCGTGGCTACACAGTGAGACCCTGTTGAATGAACAAAGTGCTATCAGATTCATTTGTAAGCATGATTGGTTTTTTGTTTTGTTTTTGTTCTTATAAGTATGTACCTGTGTTATGTGTATATGTACCGTGTGCATGAAGTGCCTGTGGAGGCCAGAAGAGGTCATCAGATCCCACTGGAACTGCAGTTACAAACGATTGTGACCCTCCATTTGTGTTCTGGGGTCTGAATGCAGGTGCTCTGGAAGAGCAACTCATATTCTTAATTGTTGACCATTTCTTTAGCCCCATGAGGGTGACTGCGTTGGTAAGTAGTCTTGTTATTGTGAAATAGGTTATTAGTTTCTTATTTAGTTACCTTTCTTATTGCAATAAAACACTCCAACAAAACCAATTTATGGAAGGACAGGTTTACTGAGGTTCGTTCACAGTTGAAGAATCTATTTTGTTATGGTTGGGAAGGAGTGGTAGCAGGAACTTGAAGCCACTGGTCACATTGAATCCATGCTCAGGGAGCAGATGCATTGAATGATGATGCTGAGCTAAGGTTTCTCCTGTTTCTGTGGTCCAGCATATTCACCCAGGGGCAGTGCCTCCTACTTTTAGAGTCGGTTTTCTCAATTTATTTAACAGAATCAATATACTTACTACTTCCAATTTTTTTATCAAGGAAATTTTCTAGCATACTTGAGAGAATAGTATAATGGATCTTTTCATATTTATTTGTTGGTTAAACTTAGTGGAATGCTATTGAATAGGCATGCTGTCTTCCGTTTATCCCAGGCTCTCACTATCCTAGGCTGACTTGGAACTTGAGATGACCTGCCTGAGCACTCTAAATGCTGGGGGTCCAGTAACACCTGGCTAAGTAGGCCTTTCTTAGTATACATTGTAGAAGTATATATTTTAAGAAAATGTCAATATGATATAGGTAGTGATGAAATTTAAGCAAAATAAATAAAAAATTTGGGCCAAGGTTGTAGGTCAATTGCTAGAGTACTGACCTAACATGCTTGAAGCCCTGGGTTCAGTCCTTAGTATCTCATGAGTTGAGAATGGTGGTGCGAACCTGTGATACCAGCATCTGGAGGTAGAGGCATAAAGTTCAAGGTCATTGTTGCTGTGTAGTGATATGCATTGGCCAGCCTGGGATACTCAAGATATTTTCTGAAGAGTCAAACATCTAGGGCTGCTCGGTGAAGTGTTTGCCTCACAGACATGAGGACTCCAGTTTGATCCTCAGACCTCAATGTAAAAATGACAGGTGTAGTGGAGCTGGAGACAGGTGGTCCCAGGACCTCACTGGCATGCCAGTCTGACTTAATTGGTGATCGCTAGGCCCTTGAGAAACCCTGATTGAAAAGGAGGTGGGTGGCATTTCTGAGATGACACCTGAGGTTGTCCTCTGGATTCTACATGAAACTATCCACACAGTGAGCATACATACACATGCAATAGTACAGACCCACAAAGAGTGAAGCAGACAGATCCATGCTTTATTTTGGTATGTTAAGTATATTTTTAAATGATTGCATATTTATTCTAATGCAATTTTTTTATTCACAGAATATTTTTACGAATCACACCCTTGATATAAATGTAAGGTGGCTTGCTGTGCTGTATTTTAAACATGGGATTGATCGTTATTGGAGACGTGTAGCACCTCAGTAAGTTCTCTCAGCCCCAAGTGTAATCCATTACAAATGAAAGAATGAGATGGTACCTGATGAGATGCACAAGACTGCATCAAGTGTTTATTTGCACAAGTGCTAAATAAAATTGGGACAGCAGAGAAGTGAGCATGATCTTTGTGTAAGGCTGACATGGAGATGTGCAAAGCATTTGATGTTTAAAAGAAAGCAAGTGTGTTAACTACTGATGAGATGTATTTGCATAGTTCAACAACCACATCATTGGTTTTCTACATGGGTTTATGTCCTCACTTGCATGCATACTTGTGTGTGTTTTTGCCTGCCTGACTTGATGTTCAGTTTCTGAGGATCAAGATGTATGACAGAATCCTCTTAAAGAAGTAAAATGTTTTGATTTTTGAAAAGGAAATCCCATATTATGTCTGCATTCAGTGAATCCTCATTTCTATGTCTTGCATTTTCTCTGGGAAGAATGGATGGATATCATACTTTTACAGTTTTGTTAGATTAAGCTTTAACTGTAATGTAAGGGTAAAGTGAGAAGTTTCATTTTAAGAGTTAATTAACACATAATGTAGTTTATGGACAAGCAGTGCAGACAAGTCTGTAATTTTGTTAGAAAATGGATTTTGCCGAATAAATAACATAAGTTGTGCCAGTAGGTGGCACTAAAACTCTATAGGTTTTCATTTGGATAAGTAATCTAAATTGTTTTATTCTGAGTATTTCAAAGTGCCTGTAAAGCTTACCCTTGCTGGGCAGTGGTGGCACACACCTTTAATCCCAGCACTTGGGAGGTAGAGTCAGGTGGATTTCTGAGTTTGAGGCCAGCCTGGTCTACAGAGTGAGTTCCAGGACAGCCAGGGCTACACAGAGAAACCCTGTCTCGATTAAAAAAAAAACAAAACAAAAAAACAAAAAAAGCTTACCCTTGAACAATATCAGAAAAATACTGGAGTATTTTTAGTCTGGACTTTAGTATGAAGCTAGTCCTTTTTTATTTCAGGAGTAATTGATGGTTTGGATGAGAAATGAAGCAATTAATGATAAGAAATTGTGTGCTTGCTTGTTTGCATTTGGGACAGGGTTTTGCTATATAGCTGTGGCTAGCCTAGAACTTGCTGCATAGACCAGGTTGGCCTGGAACTTAGAGCTAAGCCTTTGCTTGTGCCTCTTGAATTCTTGGATTACAGACATGTGCCACTATGTCTAGCTAAACTAGTCTAAATCTAAACAGTTAAGGAAGGAATCATAGTATTAAGTAGTCACTCTGTCTTCCTGTGTATTGAGATAAAAGTGAATGAATGCACGCACTTACAAAGGTCACAAAGTTGGCAGGTACTGAAAAGCTTGTGGTTTTGCTGTTAGTTATAGTTCTTATTCTGACCATTATTTTCAGAGAATCAGCTAACTTAAGCTTATATGTTATTTTCATACATCATTCAATTCAACTGGGCCATAATTCGATGCTCTCCATTCTATTTGAGATAAAGCCTGAATGTAAGTGCAGATTTATTTTGAAGATTTGCTATAAGGATTGATTGTGTGCATAGTGCATCTGTGAAGTAGGCATAGAGCCACACTGTTTTTCCTCCATTGCAGGACCTGGTGCTGCCTTATACAGCAAACACTTTTGTTTCCATTTTCTTCCTTTTTTTTTTAAAGATTTATTTATTTTATGTGTATGAGTACATGGTGGCTGTACAGATGGTTGTGAGCCTTCAGGTGGTTGTTGGAGATTGTATTTAGGACCTCTGCTCGCTCTGGTTGACCCTGCTCACTCTGTCCCAAAGATTTATTTATAATTTTTCTTAAGTACACTGTAGCTGTCTTCAGACACACCAGAAGAGGGCGTCAGATCTCATTACAGGTGGTTGTGAGCCATCGTATGGTTGCTGGGATTTGAATTCAGGACCTTTGCAAGAACAGTCAGTGCTCTTACCCGCTGAGCCATCTTGCCAGCCCTTGTTTCCATTTTCTATGTTTAAGTTTTTTCAAAATAAAATTCGCATGTTGGCTGGGCAGTGGTGGCGCATGCCTTTAATCCCAGCACTTGGGAGGCAGAGGCAGGTGGATTTCTGAGTTCAAGGCCAGCCTGGTCTACAGAGTGAGTTCCAGGACAGCCAGAGCTACACAGAGAAACCCTGTCTCGGGAAAAAAAAAAAAACCCAAAAATAAATTCGCATGTTGTTGCTGTTTTTTAACTTTATCGAACTGTGGGTTACTGTCAAACTTCTTCCAGTGCTGGGGTTTAGACTGTGCCATTGTGGTTGTACCGTGCATTCTGTGTGTAGAGCTGCCATGGGATGTCCCTGGTTAGTAACACCAGCCCTTTTGTGTTTCCTTTAATTGCTGCTTTTTTTTCTTCTTTAAATAAGATTTGACATACTTTTTGTTTTTATGGAGTTAACTTAATGTTCTTTTTTACTAGTTTGATGAGATAGAATTTTAGATAAGGTTTTTTTTTTTTTTTAAAATAGTTCTTAATCTAGATACCTAAAACCCAAGATGCTCCAAAATCTGAAACTTTTGATTGTTGCTATGATACCACAATAAGGAAATTCTACAAACTGTCCTCATGTTACAAATTACAGTTATTGTATAAGTGCACTAAAAGTATTCTCCCAAGTTACCTTTAGGCCATGTGTATTAGGTGTGCATGAAACAGGAATGTATTTCATGTTGGACTTGGGTTCTATCTTGAAGATAGCTTATGTATATGGAAATACCCAGAAATCTGAAAGAAATAATCTGAAATCTGAAGTTGATTACTGAAGCATTTTGGACTTGACACTCAGCCTGTGTGGACATTTAGAACACTAAGACTCTTCATGTAAACATGACTTCAGTTCAGTTGCAAAAACCTAGAAATACAGTCTTCTTTTCATTTCTTTCATTCATTCTGCTTACTGGTTGGTTGATTGGTGGGAGGTGAATCCTAACGTGTTTTTTTCCTGAACTATACCCTAGCTCCTCATTAGCATTTTAAACAGGGCATGGTGGCTCAAGCCTGTAATCCCAATTTGAGGCTGAGACAGGAGGATTGGTGTGAGTTTGAGGCCAGCCTGGTCTAATGAGGTCTGGGACAGCCTGGTCTGCAGAGTGAGGCCCTGTCTCAGATCAAATAGAAGGTTTTAAATTTTGCTTGAGTTCCATCTTCTTCTTCTTCTTCTTTTTTTTTTTAATAAGAAAGCTTTTTTGTATACCACAAGGAGCACAGCAGGCATGGAAGTAACGGGATTGCCAACCGGAATCGCTTTTCAGATCTATGGCTATAGTTAATCAGCAACATCTTACCTAATTTTTAAACATCGAGAGTTTAGTAATTTTTTATTACTGATTTTTAAAAAAATATTTTCTTACTTTACCAAAATACTACAAGATGGATAATTAATGACTTATCAGCATTTGAAAACTGTGTTTTGCAGTTGAGGATTTTAGTGTTTTATGTATGTCAGTTATCTAAGATCTGTAAATTATACTGCTTAAGACTTCTGCATCTATTGACTTTTTCCACATTTTCTGAAAAGTTTGCCAAACTCCAAGTATCACGTATTTGCCTACTCTTTCTTTGTAGACTTTGCTTTCTGTATATTGAGGTTGCCATAGGCTCATAGGTATTCAAGGTTATAGTAGTCAAGTATTAGGAGAATTTCCTCTTTTGCCATTAGGAATGAGTTCAGACTTACAGTCAAGTTTGTCTGGTACTTATAGAGCCCCAGCAGCTACATTATAGTTAGTATTTGCTTGTTATTTCTGTGGTTGTGTTGGTATTATGTTCTGTCTTTTTCATTATTACTTTGTTTCATTTGCAGTTATTTTTTATAAGTAGCAAACAGCTGTTTTTTAATTTTAAAATATGTGTGTATGTGTATGTATAATGTATACATGTGCAGGTGCCTGGAAAATCATGGATCCACTGGAGCTAGAGTTATAGGCAGTTGTGATCTACCTGATGTGTATGCTGAGAATCAAACTCTTCTACAAGTGCAGCACATACTCTTAATCACTGAAACATCTCTGTAGCTTGTGGGTTTTGCTTTTATCCAACATGGCACATGTTTCTATTTTGGTATCATGCCCATTACATTTAATGTCAGCACTGAACGGTTGGGAGCAAATCTGCTGTCCATTCATTCTCTTTTAGAGATAGTGCTGAATGTTGATATCATAGACACAGATGCCTCTTAGAGTTTTGAATCTATATTTATTTACTTTTTGTTTTAGTATTTACTTTTGAATTTTCTTGTGTTTTGAGACAGGGTCTTAGTGTGTAGCACCAGTGGTCTTGAAACTTACTGTGTAGATCGGGGTGGCCAGCTTTACTTATCTGTCCACTGAGTGCTGGGATTAAAGGTATGAGCCACCATACATGGCTTTGTTTTAGGTTTTAAAGACAGGGTCTTTGATAGCCACACTGTATCTCTGAGACTGGTTGTAAAATTCTGATCCTTTGCCTCCACCTCTCAAGTGCTAGAATTACACTATGCTCTACAGCACACAGCCTGGCACTCATTATTTTCCGTTTTGTCTCCAGTCTTCATTTCCCATTTATCCTTGAGTCTGACTTGAGATTATTCAAGGATTTTAAAAAATATGTATATATTAGTTCACTTGTTCTCTTTGAAAGCTTGTTTAGCACAACTTTACAATTCAGGTGACTACCATTGCACCTGCAGTATTAGAGCATGCCTATGAGTTAGCACATTACTTTTTTTTTTAACTAAGAACCTCATAATAATACTTTAACTCTATTTAAGCCCTCCTATGTAACATTGTTTATGGGTATATACTTTCCACTAACTAACTCATTTCCTCTCTCTCTGTCTCTCTGTCAATCATCTATTTTTGTGTGTGTGTGTGTATGTGCCTGGTTGAGCACATTCCATGGCACATGTATGGAAGTCATATGACAACTTGGAGTTGGTTCTCTTCTACAACATGAGTTTCAGGAATTGAGCTTAGGCTGTCTGTCTGTCTGTCTGACTGTCTGACTGTCTGTCTATTTATTAACTTATGGCAGGGTGTCATGTGTAAGCCAGACTGGTCTTGAACTCCTTGTTCTTCTGTTTCTGGTTTCTGTTATCAGTGGATGCTCAGTCAGAACTTCCCGTTTTCCTTATCATGCTTTAATCTGCATACTTCCACTGACTTACTGTTCTTCAATTTAGGATTTCTCTTTGTTACTTAAAGAAACAGATTCTGATTGTCCAGTGAAATTCTCCATCTTGTACATACTTAAAAACCAGTTATTTTAAGTGTGGTTTTGGTGACTATTATGCCTGCTTGAGTTTTAGATTTAGTCATGTTTTGTTTAATTTTGGGGGTTTTGCTTGGATGCTAACATAGTATAATTAGAGTTGGAGAGGCTTTCATTTCTGTTATCTTTCATGAGAAAGAATTTAGATAAGCAGACAGAATATGACCTCAACCTTGATGTAGCTAAGGGTGTTTTTGTTGTCTTGTTTTTTGGTTTACTGTTTATCTCAAGTTAGAGCCTGCCTGGAGTTTTAACTGTAAGCTTTGAGTGTTTGTCTACTGAGATACTGCTTCTGTCGACCTTGAGTTCTTTGCCTCTCTAGTGCTGCAAGGCCTGTTGAAGTCTCTCTTTTGCACTGTAGTCTCTTGGCTGCTGCTTTCCAATTTTTTTTTCCTGGCTGAGTATCAAAGGGAAGATATATTAGCTTATTACAGTGCAGTCTTTTCTTGCTGAGACCCCTCTGTCCTGACTGCCTCTTTTGTTTTGGGGTTGTTAGTTTCTTTAGGCTGCCAGGCCACAAACTGAATGTCTATAGAAAACCTAGGTTTATTCTTTTACAGTTTAGATAGCTAGAAATCCAAAAGCAAAAAGTTTGTGCCCTTTGAGGGCCCATAGGGTTAGTCTTTGTTAGTTTCTGGTTGTGGCCAGCAATATTGGGTGTTTCTTGGCATGTGACTGAATGATTCTAACCTTTGCCTCTATTGTCACACAATGTATGCCAAGTGATCTGTTTTCTCTGTTTACATTTTCTTCTTATAAAGGTACCAGGTCAGGCATAGAGGTGAAGGCTTATAATCCTAGCACTTGGGAGATTGATATAGGATTTATGTTCAAGGCCTTCTGCACTTCATAGCATGTTTTCAGGTCAGCCTAGCCTATATATGAAGACCCTGTGTCAAAACAAAACAAAGCAACAAAAAGAAAGAATTTCAGTATTAGAATACAGTCCATCAACTCAGAATGATTTTTGTCTTAATGTGATCTAATCTACAAAGATTCCAATATTTCCAAATGAAGTAGTACTCAAAGATACTTGGGTTATAGGACTTAAACACTTAATTTTGAGATATGATGTAACTCATAATATATGCCTTGCTTTTAAAAACTACTTTACTTAAAATTCATTTATTAGTGTGTATCTGTGTTTGTGTGTGTATGTGTTTGTGTATGTGTGTGCATATCTGATGTGTGGGTGTGCATATGCATGGCCTACATGTAGAGGTCAGAGGACAGTGTTGTTGGTGTGCATATCCCATGGCCTGTATGTGGAGGTCAGAGGATGGTATTGTGCATTTATTTATTCTCTCCTCCCACCTTTATGTGGGTGCTGAAGAACCAAACTCCTTGTAAGGTTTAGGTAAAACTCTGTTTTACTCACAGAAGCATCTTGTTGACTCTGAAAGTTACAAAGTTACAAATATATGTGTGAATGTGTGTCCCTGTGTGTTTGTGCATGTGTGGTTAAGATTCCTGGAATGATTAGTCTCATACTAGATAGACTATCATAGACAGAATGGAAAACATTAAAATGATCAAAATTTAATTTTAAAATAGGTAATTCAAAAGCTAGGCATATGGTAGTGACTCAGGCAGAAGGATTTTGAGTCTGAGGACAGTTTGGCCCACATAATAAGACCCAGTCTTAAAAAAGGAAGAGGAAAAATATAAAAATGTCAGACTTCTGAACCAGTTTAACATTCAACATACATAAAATCAATAGTAACTTCTCTATTTAGCTCAATATTTCTTTCTTTGTCTATAGTAAATTTTTAGTGCTGTGCTTGCCCTTTCCAAAAGATGTGAAATGAAGGACAAGTTAATTAATCAATCAGTGTTTTGAGACAGGGTCTCACTATATAGCTTTGGCTAGTCTGGAACTCATTACATAGATCTGTCTAGACTCCAAATCAGAAGTCTGTTTGTATATGCTTCTAGAGTAGTAGGATTAAGGGTGTTTGCTCTGACCCTCAGCCAGCTTGCTTTTACAGCTTTGTTGTGGTTGCTGCTTACATTTGTGTGCATGTTTCCCGTGTGCGTGTATACACTTATGTGCTAGTACATGAGCACCAGTTGGAGATCGAGAACAATTGGTAATACTTCTTTTCCTTTTACCTGTGAGTCTTTGTCATCAAACCTGACTGCAGGTGCCTTTTCCTGATGCCTTATCTCACCATCTAGTTAAATTCATTTTTAAAAAGTTTTCTAAAAACTATTCTTTGATTTGGAATCTCTACTTGTAAATTTAAAATTTTACTTATTTTATTTGTATGTGTGCTTTGCCTGTCTGTATTTATATCTGTGTACCATGTGTGCTCTTAGTGCCTGCAGAGGGCAGAAGAAGGTTTCAGATCTCATGCAGCTGGATTGCAGGTGCTTAGGAGTTATTTTGTGGGTTGGGAGTTGAACCTGGTCCTGTGGAAAAGCAGCCAGTGCTTTAACCACTGAATCATCTCTCTAGTTCCTACATATAAAATTTATAGGAATAGTTATAAAAGAAATCAGAAGTCTGTATCTATTAATTTTTTTTTTTTACATTTGTAAAGATGAGCATTGACATACTGAATTATTACTCTGGTTTATCTTATTTTCTGTAGATTACTGTATTGTAATTTTTATTCATTTGTGAAGGAGCTTTAGGCTTCTCACTTGATATGTGCCAGCAGTTAAGTAATGGCAATGATACTATTTAAAGCTAAGCAGATAATCGTGTAATTGGAGGTGTTTTATTGTTAGAATTCCTAGCAGTTCTTGAATTCGCTTGCTACTGGGTGGCATTCTCTTGCATAATAATTTCATTTTTTACAGTGCTCTCTCAGAAGAGGAAAAGTCAACATTGCGTGCAGGGCTCATCACCAACTTTAATGAACCAATAAACCAGGTCAGTGACAAAAATAAAAAAAAAAATTAAAGTTGTGTTGAGAGTTTGAAGCCATTCTGAGCTACATGTTAGGTCTCCTGCCCTGCCCCTACCAAAAAAAAAAAAAAACTGATGTGTAACTAGAAAGAAATTTTGATAGCTCTTAGAATCTATGGACCACTGCATTAAATAGTTTAGTATAGTTTTAATAATATTTGTTCAACATAGTTAATTCCTGAGAGACAGTTTCAAAACATAAGTGTATTAATATCCTTCTCCTTGATTTCATAGTTACTTCTCATGATTTCTCTTTTTTCTCTTTAGATTGCAACCCAGATTGCAGTGTTAATTGCAAAAGTTGCTCGGTTAGACTGTCCTAGACAGTGGCCTGAGCTCATTCCCACTCTCGTAGAGTCTGTTAAAGTCCAAGATGATCTTCGACAGCACAGAGCACTGCTTACCTTCTACCATGTTACTAAGACACTGGCGTCTAAACGCCTAGCTGCTGACCGAAAGCTTTTTTATGATGTAAGTATTTAACATAATTCCATTTGATTGTGAAAATAATGATACTTGTGTAAAAATGACTATCATTTTTCTTGTATTAATATTTTTGGAAAGATTTTGAAATCTTTCTAGTCTAAACTGCAGTGATATGTAGGGAAAGCTCACTTAGGTGTCAGTGAGGATGCTTATGTTAGGAAACACTTTGAAAGCAAAGAAATTGGTTTGAGATTGTCAGTGTAGCTGAGATGTGATAACAGATCTCTTCAGGAAAGCTGTGGGAACGGGGATGATTAGCAGGTTCAGTATTGAAATTAGGAAGTTGGATTGGCATGTTTAGATAGTTGATGGGTGTAAAATAGAGATACAATTGAAAGATTATATTAGTTACCTTTGTCCTAGTGATGATTCTCAACAGAAACAACTTATGGGAGGAGTTTATTTTGGCTCCTGGTTTCAGTCCATCATGGCAGGGAAGGCAGAATTGATGTTGGCAGGCATATGTGGTAGAGGCTTTTCAAATCTTGGTGGATCAGGAAGGTGAGAACTCAGGCGAGTCCTCACTCTACTAATTGCTAGTGTGACCACAGTCCCTAATGTTCCAAAGCTTAATGAAACAGTACCACCAGGAAGAGATCAAGATGTATGTATGTATGTATGTATGTATGTATGTATGTATGTATGTGTTTGGCTTTTCTTTTCTTTTTTTTTTTAAGATTTATTTATTATTATAAATGAGTACACTGTAGCTGTCTTCAGACCACCAGAAGAGGGCGTCAGATTTCATTAAGGGTGGTTGCTGGGATTTGAACTCAGGACCTTCGGAAGAACAGTCGCGGGGGGGGGGGTGCTTTTACCCACTAAGCCATCTCACCAGCCCCTATTTATTTGGTTTTTCAAGACAGGGTTTCTCTGTATAGCACTGGCTGTCCTGGAATTCACCAGGCTGGCCATGAACTTAGAAATCCACCTGCCTCTGCCTCCCAAGTGCAGGGATTAAAGGCATGTGCCACCACTGCCTGGTATAGATTAAGTTTTTATCTTTTAATTTTTTTTTTAAATTTAAATATTTTTTATGTGCATTGGTGTTTTGCCTGTATGTATGTTTGTGTGAAGATTTTACACCTGGAATTGAAGTTACAGTCTCCAATGTGCTTCTAGGTGGGTGCTAAGAACTGAACCTGGATCCTCTGGAAGATAAGTCAGTGCTCGTAACTGCTGAGCTATCTCTCTAGCCTCCAGTTTTTAATTTTTGTCTTAAGACAAGGTTTCTTATGGTCCAGGCTACATAGCTGAGGAAGACTGAATTACTGATCTTCATGCCTCCATCTCCCAAGTGCTGGGGTTACCTACCACACCCAGCTAGTTTAGAGTATTGACAGACCTGAGCCCATCCAGCACATTCCAATCAACCTCTATCAGGGATGGCAGTCTTTTCAGCTGTTACTTTTTCTACTTTTCTTGGTAAGGTTTTAGATCCAGCTATTTTTGACCTTTCAAAATAGCAATTTCATATTGCTTATGGTGACATTTTTTTACTGTACCATGTAATATTGCTGAATTTGAAGGTGTTTGTTTTGGTGTTCTTATTCATGTTTGGTAGTTACGAAAAATGTACATAATTAGAAAGTTTATGATAGGACCCAGAAAACTAAGGTATTTAGAGGCCATTGTTTTGTGCAGTTCTTCTGTCGCTCGGGCTTTCCCAGTGATCGGTCTTTCTCCTGAAAATTTGGAGGGTTTCTTCTGCTTCTTCATTTAGCATGTGGTCTTAAGCAGCCTTTTCCAGGCTTGCTTTCTTCTGACAGCTACTCTTCCTCGTGTTTAAGCTCCTGTGTAGAGGTATATGCACATGTGTCTATGCTTTCTTTCCGCCTCCTTTTGTTTTTAAAATAAAGGATATTCTGGCACAGCTTCAGCCGGAAAACCTGAGAAATTCTAAGCGCTCTGAGATGCTTTATTTATTTCTAAAGGAGATACCTAGCTGTATATGGGGAGGAATGTTTGAAGAGCTGGCAGCATGTGGAAGATAGACAGTTTATTGGGGGAGCCAGAGAAAAGAGTTCTAGAAAAGAGTCTTTGTACGCCTCTATTCTTTCACAAAAAGCTAGCTAACTTGTTGTTCCTGTGCACAGTGTAGTGCCTCATGTTTGAAGATAGTTTAGGAAAATATGAAGAAGAGAAGTGTGTATTTTAGGGCTATCTCTCATGTTCAATACATTAGTTTTGGCAGATGCAGTGGTGTGTGTATATATATAGTGTCAGTTACATTTTGACTAAGACCAAAGAGTCACTTGACCAGGAGTGGTAGACTACTCTAGACAACATAACAACAAAGTAAAGTGAAGAAGGAACAACAACAAATGCACTTAAGTTTTTAGTCTCTGGAAAACAAATGAAGAGGCTCAGAGTCACTCAGGAGAGCCTTACTCCTGAGGGTATAGCTTACAAATCTTGGGTCATGGCATTTTCTTCCTCTTCTTTTCCTCTTCCTGTCTGCTTCTACTTCCTCCTCCTCTTCCTTTTCCTTTCTGAAACAGCTCAGACTGGCTTCCGATGGCCAAGGGTGACCTTGCACTTCTGTTCTTGCTCCTGTCTTCCAATTCTGTGCTATGTATATATGCTAGGATTACATGCATGTCACAGTACACTTGTCTTTCTGGATAGTAATTCTTACAATACCCAAAGTGTAAGCTAGAATTATACCTTAGTTTCTTTTTCTTTTTCTTTTTCTTTTTTTTTTTTTTTGGTTTTTCGAGACAGAGTTTCTCTCTATAGCTCTGGCTGTCCTAGAACTCACTCTGTAGACCAAGCTGGCTTCGAACTCAGAAATCCTCCTGTCTCTGCCTCCCAAGTACTGGGATTAAAGGCATGCACCACCACTGCCTGGCACACCTTACTTATTTTCTTTACTTTTAACTTCCTTGGTTTAAATATTCTGTCTTACTCCCAGCAATGGGCAAAGAGATACCTTGTTATTGGTGGTGGTGTTCTTATGTCAGTCAGGGACAGAGCAGATGGCAGTCCTTTGTTCGTCCTAGCTTGATGTCCGACTTGGTAGCCAAAGCTGTTTTATGTCTAGGACTTATAAAAATCAAGTCAAATCAAATCAAATCAAAGACAGCTCAGAAAGAGGAAGACTGAAGGAGACCTTCAGACTACCATGTCACCCACAGACCTGCCCTCCAGTGAATGGCATAGGTAGGCCATAGACATCTGCTTGCCACACAGCGGCATGGATGGAGGATGTCACTCAGGAACCTGCTAGCTGTGTGCCAGCCTATACCTGAACTTAGCACAGTGTGTGAGTATATGGTGGACAGATGGGAGAGAAAGAGAAGTGGAGCAGCCTGAGCTTTATGAAGAGACATGGAACTAGAGACTCAGGAGTGGAGAGGAGTAGCCTGCTGTGAGTGGCCAGCCCTGCTAGCTGGGTCATGGTGAAGTCAAGCCTCCACCCTAGCTGTCACTGAGGCCATGTCTGAGTCTGACTACGAAGTGGCAGGGGTCAGTATCGATATCCATGGCTCATATTACCACTAGAGAACTTGAGGATGTCCCTGGTTGGAGCAGCCACTGGGATCACCTGAATGTCCAGGGACTGTGCAGAACTGCCCTGTCCCTTACTGGGTGATCCTCTCTGGAGGGCTGGCCCCATCACTCACTACTGTCAGCACTTGGAAAGCAGGCCCTGTGCCTTGCCCAGGCAGCACAGTAGAGCTGACCCTGAAGGTGGTGTGTGTGTGTGTGTGTGTGTGTGTGTGTGTGTGTGTGTGTGTGTGTGTGTGTGTGCTGGCCCTGACAGTAGAGCTGACCCTGAAGGTGGGGTGTGTGTGTGTGTGTGTGCTGGCCCTGAGGGTGTGAGTGTAGGAGAGATGACTCTACCACCTGTCTGCTATTGGGTGGCATGGGCATGGAGACGATCCCTCCCTGTCCACACCTCTAGCGGTCAGGAAAGCTGCTCACAGAGTCAGTGAGCTCTGTAGAGTTAGCTCTGCCCCTTACCAGCTGCAGCTCTTCAGAGAGCAGGCCCTGAATCTTGTCTGGACAGTACAGCAGAGCTGACCCTAGTGATTGGGGAACAGATTAGCCAGCCCCAAGGATGTGAGCATAGGAGAACTGGGTCCCATCATTTGTCTGCTGTGAGGTGGCATGGGTGTGGGGGTGATGTGCCCACCCCTTGTCACTTGCAGTAGTTGGGAGAGCTGGCCTTGAGGGCATGAGAGCAGGAGAGCTAGGCCTGCCTCCTTACTGGCTTTAGCACTTGGGAAAGCAGGCCTTGTACCTTGCCTGCGCAACCTAATGGTGAACACGTGGGTGAGCCAGCATTGAAGGTGTGAGAGAGCCTGCCCAGCCCAACTGTTCGAAACCTGCAGGATCTCTATGGTACAGGGCAGCAGCAGGATAATTGGGAGGAGTCCTGGCAGGATTGATGGTGTCACAAAACCAGAAATCTTGAGCCAGACCAGACTCACTGTAACAGACATTTGCAAGTGAAGATATGTAGACAGAGAGATATACCGTGGATGTGATGTTTTCTATGCTTGCTTTTTCTCTCTCTGTCTCTCTCTGTGTCTTTTTCTGTCTCTTTGTGTGTATATGCTTTATTTTGGGGGAGGTTGCAAGGACAAAGGGCAGATATGAAGGGCCAGGGAGATGAGTGGGGGTAACTGGGGTACATGATGTGACACAGAGAATAAAAAGTTAAAAAAAACATGCTGTCTTAATTATCTAAGAATGTTGAGCAAAAATTACTTTTGATATTAATGGGATTACTTTGCTGTTCTTTATCAGGTTAGCTTGATTTCTGTTGTTTTATTTTATTTTACAACTTTTTGTTTTGTTTTGTTTTTTGTTTTTTGTTTTTGGTTTTTCGAGACAGGGTTTCTCTGTGTAGCCTTGGCTGTCCTGGAACTCACTCTGTAGACCAGGCTGGTCTTGAACTCAGAAATCTACCTGCCTCTGTCTCCCAAGTGCTGGGATTAAAGGCGTGCACCACCACTGCCTGGCTACTGTTTTTATTTTCAATGTCTGTGTATAAATGTTTTGTCTACGTGTATGTATATGAACCATATGTGTTCCTGATGCCCTTGGAGGTCAGAATTGAGCATCAAATCCCCTGAAACTATCATTAACAGATGGTTGTGAACCACCATGTGGGTTCTGGAAATTGAACCTTGGTCCTCTTCAAGAACGTGTTTGCTTAGTTGCTGAGCCATCTGCTTTACACAGAGTTTTCTTTTTTGATGTAGCTCTGCTTGGTTTGGGCCTCACTATGTAGATAGGGGTGGCCTCATTCCCAGAGAACCACTTGGGTTCTCCGCCTCCCCAAGGGCTGAGGTGAAAGGCTGCACCACCACTCCCAGTTGTTTCACTCTTATTTCTAGGAGTCAGGAGTAAAGAAATGATCTCCTTTGTCTTTCAGTGTCAGATATGGTTACAGCTAACCTTTATTAATGATTACTTACCAATAAAAGTACGAATCGTTTGGGCTCTTAAAGGGTATAATCTTATTTGTTGATTGGTTCTCTGGTATTTGTGTTAGCCTAGCAGTCTCTTTAGCAGTTATGGTTGTCTTTGTTGTAGTGTTGTTTCAGTTCCTTTCCTGTCTTCTGTGATTCAGCTCTGCCTAGCATCTGTTGCTAAGCTTGTGGACCATTTACTACACTGTGCTGATGTTTTCTTTCTCAGACCAGTGAGGTACTACTTTTATTGCTGCAGTTCTGCTATCTAGCCTAGAAAACTGCACACGTGGTTGGTGCTTAATAACTGTTAAATGAAGAATTAGGCTGAGTATATAGTATAGTGATTGAATATTTGCCTAGGAAGAGCACAGGGTCTGGATTCAGTTCCCAGCACTGCAAAAACAAAGCAGCCCAAAAACAATGGAAGAAGAGTCCTGTTCTTAGAAATTACAATATTTAAGCTGGGCATGGTGGCATACGCCTCTAATCTCAGCACCCGTGGGAGGCAGAGGCAAGTGGATCTCTGTGAGTTTGAGGCCAGACTGACGTCCTTTCCAGTTCTAAGCCAGCTAAGCCATGTAATAAAACCTTATCTTCAAAAAACAAAAAAGTATAAGGCAAAATTTCATGGAAACAGGCTCTTTTTTGATTACATAGAGCTAAAAATATCTAGTAGAAAGCTGATTAGCACCTCCCATTGTGAACTGGATTAGCTGAGCCTGAAAACATGGATATGTATGTATGCAGGGAGATAGGGAGGGAGGGAGGTAGGTAGTAGGTGCTAGGACTGGAGGGATCTGGTCTTGTAGGATTGAGGTACAGGTAGCTGTTCAGTTTCTGCTATCTGTATGGGAAGACTGCTATGAAGACTGGCTGCTTAAGCTGCTCTTACTGTTTTTGCATGAGAGCAGGAGAGCTAGCCCTGCCTCCTCACTGGCTTTAGCACTTGGGAGAATGGGCCCTGCACCTTGCCTAGACAACACAGTGGAGCTGGCCTTAATGGTGAAACACGGGTGAGCCAGCACTGACTGTGTGAGCACAGGAGAGCTGGCCCAGCCCAACAGTCTGCAACAGCCAGACAGCCAGTCTGCCTACTTGCCTGCCCGCCTGCCTGCCTGCCTGCCTGCCCCCACCCCCCACCTACCTACCTAAATGTATTCTTTAATGTGTCACATCTGAGGAAAGTCAAAAAAATGACTTAATATTCCTGTCTTATTTGATTATTCTCCAGTTCTTCTCAAAGATATTTTTACACACCATTTCTTTGAGCCAGGAGGTGAGCTCTATCTCTTAAAATCTTTTAATTAACTTAGATTAGTGTCGTTCTCTTCGGTTCTGTTCTTGCTGGTCGTCTGCCATGTTGTGTGCCTGGCTTCTGTGCTTGTCGACTGCTTTTTGCTGATTAGTTTCAGGTTAAAGTGTCTTGGTTTCCACAATTTGATGCATGGTTATACGTTCCACAGCTTTAATATTTTATTGCTAACTTTTCCTAGTGGAATTGTGAGGACAGTGGGTCTTAGTATCTAAGAATACTTGAAAGGGTAAGACAAGTTAAACTTACTTTAATGGCTCACTTTGTATAGTTAAAGAGTTAAGTGTGTGCTTCTCAGCTGAAGTCACCAAGCTGTCAGTTGGTGGCACTCTATCTTCTGATTAGAAATAGAAAATCCACCACTTAAGGTTTTCGAGAACCAGTTCTCAGGAATGCTTATCACATAGCTTACTTGTGTAGTGTCTTCATGAACACACTTCCTCTGCCATGTTTCTTAGAAGAAAATGTAGAAAAAATATTTGTGTTCCCATTACTTGGTTTTCTTCATTACTTTGTCTTTTCCATCCGAGCCTTTTATAAGCAGACATCAGTTGATGGCTTCTGGAGCATGGTTTCTTTCTTTAAATCTGTCTTCCCTTGTTTTACAGTAGGACTAAACAACTGTTGAAGTAGATGGAATTACTTGTTAAAGATAGTCACAGTAAAACTGACTCTTGAGAGGGGGCCACCAGAGGAGGATTTGCAGTTGGGAAGATAGGTCGGACATGGTGCTGAATGTAAGAAAATGGGAATTCTAGTCAAGGAGTCATGGGGAGGGTGTGGAGGTTACTAAGAAGAAACAACTAGGGGGAGGGACATCGTTTAAATTGACCTAACAGGATTCTGCTTCTGACAGCAGACCAATGTGATGAGACTCTCTGTGGATTGAGGTAAGGAACCTAAACAGATATTGAGAACAATCAAGATGTCTATGAGAGGGGGTCTTGTCTGACTATTCAGAAGAGTTTTCTTAAACTGTACATGCAGAGACAGACCAGGAAGTCTAAATGTCTGAACCTAATTAGGAAAGGGATTTAGGAGAGGCGGAGTAAAGTTTAATCAGGGAGACGCTGTGTGTAAAAGGGTGATATGATTACTTCTGCATTGTAATCATTTGTTTGTGTAGCAGTGGTTTTCAGGTTAGCTAAAAACTCTCAAATTGGAGCCTTAGTACATGTCCCACATCTTTACTTAGGTACTTAGCTGCAGATCTGGACTAGGAAACAAAGAATATTAATTACGAAAAATATTTTCATACTGTTTATTGTTTATTTGTTTCTATCCAAAGTGGTATACTGCCCTCATTCAGAAACACTTACTGTAGGCCAGACATGTCAAGTTACATCTCTTACTAAGATAATAAGAGCTTTGATTAAAATAAGGGTACTTCTTAGGATCAGAAAAGGTGAAAAAATCTAAAGAATAAAGCAAAATGCAAACAAAAAATAACTAATAGATTAAGGCCTTTGTCATTAGTATCTATCTTTTTTGTCTTTTGTTTTCTATATATGAGTGCTCTCTGCACGTACACCTGAATACCAGAACAGGGCATCAGAACGCATTACAGATGGTTGTGAGCCACCAAGTGGTTGCTGGAAATTGAACTCAGGACCTCTGGAAGAACAGCCAGTGCTCTTAACCACTGAGCCATCTTTCTAGCTTCATATCTATATTTATATATATTTTGATTTTTGAGATAGTATCTCCCTTTGGAGCCCAGACTGGCTTGGAATTCAGGATTTTCCAATCTTAGCTTCCCAGTTACCTAAGATTATGAGTGTGCTCAATTTTACCTACTATTTTTTTTATGTGTGTGTGTGTGTGTGTGTGTGTGTATCTATATATATATACACACACACACACACACATACATACATATATATATATATTTTGTTGTTGTTGTTGTTGTTGTTGTTAGTCTCCTGAGGCACAGTTTTGTGTAGCCTAGGGTGGCCTTGAACAACTGATTCTTTACCTCTATAGTATTACAGGTGTGTTTCATCCTACTCATTTCTCTCTCTCTCTCTCTCTCTCTCTCTCTTTCC
>NW_022196914.1:67233766-67251701 GCF_008632895.1 Mastomys coucha | reverse complement strand
GAAATCTACTTGCCTCTGCCTCCCAAGTACTGGGATTAAAGGTGTACGCCACCACTGACCAGCCTAGTTTACTCTTGTTTTAAGTTGGGATTCTTTTGTTTGTTTTTGGGGATTTCAGTGTATACTATAAAGGCTGGCCTGTGATCCTCTGGACTCACATTCCCTCGTACTGATGTTATAGGCATAATACCAGGCAGGACTTGTCATTGTATTTTGAGGAACTAAAGAATGTTTATCACCATTGCTTTTTTTTTTTTCTCATTTTTTTTTCAGCAAGTTTAGCTTATGTGGTAATGGAGAGTACTGAGGTAAAGGTCCTGTGGCTATTTGAACTTATTTCAAATTATATTTGTACATTACTTTTTCTTTTGTTCTTGTTTTAAGCTATCTTGAGCTGATCTTGGCAGTCCTCTTGCTGGGATTATAGTAATATGCCACCACTGTGGCTGTGCATGGGAAAAATTATGTACATGGGAAAAATTAAACAGAGCACTAGTTTATGCTTCAAAGGGTCACATCAGGAAGCAGAGGCTTCCTAGATTCTCAGCATAGGTGTCCAGTGTATGCTTCTGTGGTTCGTTCCTCTTCCTTTGTGCTGAGATAGGCACCGGGGTCCCAAGCACAATATGCAGGTGCTGTATAAGTGAGGCATTTCTTAGCCCATTGGTCAGTTTTTAAACACTGTCCAGGTTAGAACTATACTCTGAAAGCCATGTGGTTTGTATATTTCTAGCTTTAAGTACGTAAACATCATGGACAGAACTGAAGGAGGAACACAGAAGTCTACTAACTCATAGTTTAGCATCAGTATGTGTGACATACTGAGTGATGGTTCATAAATGATGGATTTTAAAAATGAACTTTCAACCCATTAATGAATGCAAAAGAAAAACAAAACTAAACACTAGCCTATAAATATAGATACCGATGGGATGAATATTGATATAAGAAAATAATTCTTCTTTTTTCTTTTGAAGATTTATTTTATGTATGAGTACACTGTCACTGACACACCAGAAGAGGGCACCAAATCCCATTACACACGGTTGTGAGCAATCATGTGGTTGCTAGGAATTGAACTTAGGATCTGTAGGAAAACAATCAGTGCTCCTAACTGCTGAGTCCCAAGAGACTAATTCTTTAGAACTGTGCCCGTGTGTGTATGTGTGTGTTTAAAGCAACCAGTGTACCCTATAACTACTGTGTATTGTAGTTTAAAATCTTTCAGGCAACATCATACTTTTTTAATTCTTTAAAATCTTCACTGAAGAAAAGGTTTTTTATTACAAGACCACAGTGTATTGGTTTTGTAGTTGTAATTTATTACTAAAGTGTGTAACACATACAGATTTGGTGCATTTTCTTACAGTTAGCTTCTGGAATTTATAATTTTGCCTGTTCTCTGTGGAACCATCATACAGACACATTCCTGCAGCAGGTTTCTTCTGCGGGCAATGAAGCTGCAGTTCTGAGCTCACTAGAGCGAACACTACTGTCGTTAAAAGGTACTGTTAAACTTGATCGGCTCATCTTTGAAATGCCATACCTAGCACAGTTACCAAGTAGTTGCTGTGGACAAATTTCTTTCTCAGTTTTTCATGGGAAAATGGTTTGATTTTTCTATAAGACAAGAACTAGAGATCTTTATGTTTTATAAGAAATGTCACAATATCAACTCCTTTTCAGTGGATGAGTTATGTCACGGGTTTCAGAGGCTTCCTTCCCGTCCACTTTGCCCTCCATTTCTCATTCTGGGCCCTACTGTTAGCATTGTATTGTTAATGCTGCAGTCCTACCTGCTTGGTTGAATGGGGTCTTTCATGTTTGTGCCTCAGGCTTGCCCTAATTTAGGAGGCGGCCTTTTTTTTTTTTTTTTTTTTTTGGTTTTTTTCGAGACAGAGTTTCTCTGTATAGCCCTGGCTGTCCTGGAACTCACTCTGGAGACCAGGCTGGCCTCGAACTCAGAAATCCGCCTGCCTCTGCCTCCCAAGTGCTGGGATTAAAGGCGTGCGCCACCACCGCCCGGCTAGCCAGGGTTTCTCCATATAGCCCTGGCTGTCCTGGAACTCACTCTGTAGTCCAGGCTGGCCTCGAACTCAGAAATCTGCCTGCCTCTGCCTCCCAAGTGCTGGGATTAAAGGCACGCCCGTTAGGGATGCTACTTTGGCCCATGTTTTCTTATAGTGTGCTTGTAAGCATTCTCATAGCATCATTTCCATCTTCCCTTCTGGGGACCAAGTTACTGACTTTACCGAATAGAGCCTGTTGTTCCTTCTGACCCACTCATTTGTCTGTCCGATCACCCCCACGAAGTCCTCTTCCTAACCCTGATCTACTCAGCACTAGACCTTGGAATCTCACCGTGCTCCCTTGGCACAATCCTAGTGCATCACTTACATAAACTGACTAGACTGTGTATGCACAACTCCCAAACCGTGAGCCCAACTTGGTGATATCTGTAAACAAAAGTGTGAATGGTTTTAAAGAACTGCCTACATTTAAGAAGTTGAGTTGTAGACAGTTACATTTTAAGCTTTTTTTTTTTTTTTTTTTTTTAAGCACAAATAGACTGGGAACTCAGTATATAGGAAGCCCAGGCTGGTCTTGAACTCACAGAAATCTGATTTCCCCTTGCTTCCTGAGTTCTGACATAAAAATGTACACTACCATACTCAGCCTAAATTTAATTTTAATATATGGTCTTTGGACTCATAAACATTATCTAATAGATAATTCTATAGTAATGTAGATAGCAGTGCTTATTTAATAAAGTGGCTTAAAATTTCATATTCAGCTGGAATAAGACTCAACCTTAGTGTGTTGCCTGGTGTTCAAGAGGCCCTAGGTTCTTCCCTCTTCTTCCAGATTGTCTTATACTATCATCCTTCTTGTGGACTTGTGCTGTTTTTTGATGTATTATACTATTGAATCCTTTAGTAACTATGAAGTCAGATACTAACCACGTTTTCCACTAGGAAAGTGGCTATAGAAAAACTGTCCTAAGCAATACAGTTATAAGTAGTGGAGAAAGGATTTAAATCTAGATGTCTCAAAAACTATTACCTTAATTGTCATTGTGCACAAGGTTTTAGCTACCACAAAATGTGGTGTTTATAATTGAACGTTCTAGTCTATTCCAGATATGTAAAGAATTTAGTTTTCCATTGGTTTTAGGACAGATATTATGTTTTCACATAGCCTAAAGTTGAAGTTTTTAGTTGTATCTTAAAATTTCTAAGAATGAATTACCCTCAATTTCAAAATAGGTCATACTAACAGTTATATATATAGTGTAGCTATGTGAACAAGAAGAACTAGGCTTTGTATTTACCCAGACTGAGTAACCTGTCTTTCTCTAAGTGAGGAGACAAATACCTTTAAGCTTATCTGAGTTTTGTTATTCACATTCATTTTAATTATGATTAGAATAGAATAAAAAATGAAAAATATGGCTCAAATGAAACCTTTTGCTTTTCAGTGCTGCGGAAGTTAACTGTGAATGGATTTGTGGAACCTCATAAGAATATGGAGGTGATGGTAAGAAACAGAAAGGACTTATGACAAGTGACCTTTCCGTTGATTTGGAAAGGTGTTAGTTAAGTGGCCATCTAGCTTTGTTGTGTTTTTTGTATGTTATAGTGAATTTTATAGTTGTTGACTTTCACCAGGTCACACTGGCTGTTAGAGAAAGGAGATGAAGTTAGAAAAAGAAAGGGCCTAGGATATTTTTCAATTAATTAGGTACATTGACAGCGTTCAATTTAAGTTGAACTCCTATGAATTGAAATGCTTTAACAATATTAATTGGTACATTCTAACAGTTAAGTTTTTGATATTTTAAAAGTGAGATATTTCTCTCTTCATTTTAGTAATATGATAGTTACACAAAGTTTGATGAATAAATACATGAACCATAGATATAGTTAACATAAGGTGCTTGCATCTACATATGTGAGGCTCTGTGTTAGATTCCTACCACTACAAAATGAGACAGAGGAAGTCATTGGGAATAGCAGGTGTCTTTTGAAATGTCAGATCTGGTTCCCAGTGGCATGCCTTTTCTAAGAAGAGCACACCTAGTCCTTCACAGATACTTCCAGTAACTGGGAACCAGGTGTGTAACATAGAAGCCTGTGACCACTCTCATTCAAACCATCAGAGCCCACAAACAAACTGTGTGTAACAACCTTATGCAAGACCATGTAGGTTTTTGTCGTAGTTACTGTTTTATTGCTGAGAAGAGACCATAATCAAGGCAGCTTATAAAGGAAACATTTATTTGGGGCCTTGTTTACAGAATCAGAGTATGATCACTGCACCAAGAAGCATGCATGTAGGCAGACAGGCATGGTGCCAGAGTAGCAGTAGCTAAAAGCTTACATCTTGACTGGTAGGTAATAATTGAGGGAGGGGTACCCGGGTAGCCCATGTCCAGTGGCACGCTACTCCAAGGCCATACCTCCTGATCCAAACAGTTCCACCAACTTGGGACCAAACATTGAAGCCATTTTTATTCAGACTACCAAAGTTGGAGTATATAGTCACTGTTGATATACAGCGATCTATTTTTTTCTTCTGTGCAGAAGTATATAGCTATGCAGTTTCTACTTAAATACAAATTGGTTTTCATGATGAATCTACGTGTTCTATGGGGATTTTGTTTTGGTGGCTACACAGAGTTGAGGGAAGTAGTGTGTTGAATTGGGCCTTACAGTCTCCTTACAGTCTAAAACATACTCAAGAGGTTAGCTGTTACATTCTTGTTGAAGATTTGTTTATGATAAGGAGTTGTTGCTGAGCATGATTCACACCTATAATATCAATTTCTTGTTATGTTCAGACTGGAAGACTTCAAATTTGAGGCCAGATTGGATAACTTAGCAAGACCACATCTCAAAATAAAAAGGGATGGGAATGTAGCTTAGTGGCACTTGCCAGCGTGCATAGCTGGGGCTGGAGTTTGCTGTATTCATGATCCTTCTCCTTCAGTCTCTACCATGTGGGCTTCTAGGCATGTGCGACCACATCTAGCTCTCTTAGATATTTTTAAAAAAATTATGTGCTAGATGCTTTAGCACCCGTGATGAAAAGCACAAGGTTATGTTTATAACAGAATATAGAGACATTGTAAAATATATTCTTTTCTAGGGTTTTTTACATGGAATATTTGAACGTCTAAAACAGTTTCTGGAGTGCAGTAAGTACTTCCATTACAGTTTTGACTGTAGAACTACATTCATTACTATTTACCCATTATTCATTAATAGCTCTGAATAATGACCCTAACTTATCGATAGTTTCTACTCTATATGTGTAAATCTTGTACAGTGATTTGTCTCAGTATCGTAGTTAATTTTTAAAAACAGGTTACTTTGTTCTGGTTATCACCAAGAGGGTAGTAGAAGTTAGATGAGTGAGATAAATGTCAAGGCAGATTGAGGGAAAAGGAATTGACAGACAACTGTACATTTTTCTGAATGTACAAAATTAAGTAGAGGAGGTTTTTAGAAATTTACAAGTCTATTGTATAATGTGACAAAATTGGGTGCTTTGTATTGAAAATGCTTCAGACATAGCTGGTTTAGTCTTTAAAAATGTGGCTTATAATTTGTTGGTAAAATTATTATCACTTTATTTAAAATGTTCAATTTATATTTTAGAATTAATTTTGTTCATTGTAACTTTGATGATTATTCTGTTTTATTAGGAACAAATCTTGCTATTTCAACCATGAATTTATGTGAAATATCTTATTTTTAGTAAAGTTTTGATGTGTTTTGTGAATTTACAGACTATTAAAAACTTAAATTTTATTCTTAATAGGCAGAAGTATAGGTACAGATAATGTGTGTCGAGATAGACTGGAAAAGACGATCATTCTTTTTACTAAAGTGGTAAGCTTTCTCTTGTAGTTATGTATGTTTTTCCCAGTATAATATACCCTCACATTTAGAAAGGAGATATATTTGTAATAGTTTTTGCTTTAATGAAAGGAAACATAGGTTTTTGGGAAACTGAAAATTGCTCTTGTATCTTTAAACTTTAAGACTATGTATTACTATACATATGTACTATACATATGTATTAAATTACATATCCAGTGTCATAGTTGTGTGAGTCATCCTAGCATACACAAGCCTTTGGTTATGTTATCAGCACTGGGCAAAGAAAATCACCCAAAAGGAGTTTTAGAAAGATTGAGTTTTATCAGAGAAAAGCAGGAAAAAAGGGAAAATCCAGTTCAGCCAGAAGTGGATCAGATGCAGCTGGCAACTATATACTATTACAAAGTATATTCACAATGAATATCAGATTATCATCACAACTACCACATCTTTTGAATAGAATTTATGGTTGTACTATACTAGACAGTGCATATAAATGCTAGAGCTAAGTTTTATGTAATATTTTATGAAAGTTGAGGTTTGGAGAATAGGAAGAAATAAAAAGAACTGTGTGGTACCACTTGGGAAGGCCTGATTAGAGACTATTTGCATGCACAAAATGCGTACTTTGTGACAAGGTGGTCAGAGGATCTTGTTCCTTTTATTGATGCTTTAGGTAGTAGGCTTAGATTTGAATGTCAGTTGTCTTCATTTCTAACATTCTAGGTAGAATCACCCATCAACATCAGATCACTTTAACCTTTAAAACCCCTATATAAAGCTAACTTTATTTATTTACCTATCTATGTATTTTGAGACAGGGTCTCTGTATAACTCTGGGAATCCAGAACTCACTATGTAGAAGACCCAGTGTTAGTGTAGTTCCTGCTGGCTATCAGATACCTGCTGAGGGACATTTCCTTTTCTTATAAAGGATTCTAGCGGGTAATGTAAGAGGAATAATGTAATGTCATTATTGTAGTCCTGAAGGAAGTAACAGGTCCAGGCTGTGAGCCACCATGTGGGTGCTGGGAATTGAACTCAGGACCTCGGGAAGAAATAGCCAGTGCTCTTAATTGCTGAGCCATCTCTCCAACCCACACAGTCTGTTTTAGAAACCATATTTATTAGTAGTCTATTGAGTTTCTTATTTCTTTTAGCTTTGTAATTCTACTTCTTAGAACAAGTTTATAGCAACAGCTTTACTTAGGAAATTTATATTCATAATTTCCAAATTTTTTCTAAAGCTTCAAAAATTGAGACATTTAAAACGTTGACCCAAATGGAATTGGATAACTGAGTCCTCTGAGTTCCGAAAAAGTTATTGCTCACCATCAGCAGCTGTTAGTACATAGTCAGTCCTTTTTTTATTTTGAGGCAGGGTCTTACTCTTGGCTGGCCTGGAACTTACCTTGTTGTCCAGGCTTACCTTGAATTGTTGCTTGTGCTGAGACTGAGATTTAAGACTTGCTTTACTGTCTCTTTTATGTTCATGCTTCTTCTCCTGACCTCCTGATTATCTCAAAGCAAATCTTAGATAGGATTACAATAATATCACTTAGCTAGCCTACCTGCTTGCCTGTCATCTATCCCTTCCTTCCTTCCTTCCTTCCTTCCTTCCTTCCTTCCTTCCATCAATCTATCCAGAACAACAGAGTTTCATGTAGCTTATTATGGCCTTGGACTTGGTATTTATCTCAGGAGGATCTTGAGCCTCTGATTCCCAAATGCTAGGACCACAGGTGTGCACTACAACCCAGAGGACTTTCCCCTTGCTACTTGCTGAGATAACAGTTACTTTCATGAAGCATCTTTTTTTTTTTTTTAAATTACATTTATTTATTTGAGGTAGGGGAGTAGGGCTGAACATACCATGGGTCACATGTGGAGATCAGTAGAAGATTAACAGAAGTTGGTTCTCTCCTTCTGTGTAGATTTGGCAGCCAGTACTTTTATCGTGCCAGCCCCTCCTGAAGCAGTTGACTACTTGTATCCCCACGTGTTATTTAACATGTTCTTTTTCTCCACATTCTTTTCCCCCATATTTCTTACACATTTGTAGTTAGATAGAGACTTGATCACATTTATCTCAGGAGAGTCTATGGTAAGACTACTTCCTGGATGGTACTGTGTGTCAGATAGTACCTCATCTCAGGAAGACAGCATCTGGCTGTGTATGTGCATGGTTAGACTGATGGATAAGGTCTTTTAGCTCACAGGCAGCCTTCCTGCCTCCCTGTGAACAGCTGCTGGTGACTGCTGTCTGTTTTCCCAGAACTTACATGATAATAGCATTCTAATTCTGTTGCTTCTTTTGCATTCCTTAGCTATAGTGCTCTGTAAAGAGGACATTTCTCTAAGCAACTATTATGGTATATCAAAATATGGTTCTTTTGATTTTTTTAATGACTTCCTCTTATTGTTCTTTTGAAAAGCTGGCATATTTTTAATATTTTATACCATATTTACTTGTTACCAAGTTAACTATGATGGGATCTTTTTAGTCCCTGTTTTAGAAATACTAGAAAATTCTGAGGCTGGCTCAGCAGTTAAGAGCATTGGCTGCTCCTCTGGAGGATTCAAGCTCAATTCCCAGCACCTACATGGCATCTCACAACTGTTTGTAACTACAATTCCAGGGGACCACCAAGCATCTGTGCATGCAGGCAAAATATCCATAAAATAAAATAAAAATAAGTCTTAAAAAATACTAGAAAATTTTTTATGAGTTGTAGCTTGGGAAAAATATGATTTATGGTATATTCCAAGAAGATTACAGTGTATGAGGAACTGGTGATGCGTAGAGGTCCCGTGAAGTTTACATCTAGTTAAACATTTATTAGTAAAATTAATAATTGTAGTAATATGTCCTATAATACCATTGTACAAAATACCATTCAAGTTTTTTTCTTTATAGCTCTTGGACTTTTTGGATCAGCACCCCATTTCATTTACACCTCTAATTCAGAGGTCACTGGAATTTTCTGTAAGCTATGTTTTTACTGAAGTTGGTGAAGGCGTTACATTTGAGCGATTCATTGTCCAGTGCATGAATCTTATTAAGATGATTGTCAAAAATTATGCTTATAAGCCATCCAAAAATTTTGAAGGTAATATTCTACTGAGTTTTTAAATTTTAATCCAAGTGTAATGTAATTACTATTTTGATATACTTTTCTTGAAGTTCATTTTAGTTTGAGAAGCAAACTCGCTGGTATGTGGAATGAGAAATAGTTTACAATTTAATTTGTGGATACTGGCTTTTAAAGAGCTAAATCTATATTTACTGAGCTTTCTTATAGCACAGTTGATGATTTGACAGTTACACAGTTAAAGAATTATAGTCCACAGTAGCTACTACAGCTCCTGTTGTACTTATTATTTAAAGAATAAAAGTTTTCTTAAAAAGGTGAGTTGTAGATAAGGCTGAATTGTCTGCAGTGTTATTTGTGCTTTCCTATTTAGGTGTCAAGACCAGTGAGCACGTCTTGTAGTGAGGAGGGAAGGAGGGGGAAGGAAGAGATAGTTGGGAAGGACAACAGTGTGTATATGCTAGAGTGGTTAGGACAGAGCTGAACTGATGAATTACAAACAAGGGAAGAGTGCCTTTAAAATGTGTTGATAATAAATATGGAGAGATTCTTACCAAGTGTGTCTTTTCTTCTGAAAGTATATTCTTCATTTCAGTTATAAGATGCATCTAGAGAGAATATCTGTACTGTTAACTGGGGAATTTTATTTTTCTAGATAGCAGCCCTGAAACACTTGAAGCCCATAAGATTAAGATGGCGTTCTTCACGTATCCCACGTTGACAGAGATATGTCGACGACTAGTCTCTCATTATTTTTTATTGACTGAAGAAGAACTGACCATGTGGGAGGAAGATCCAGAAGGCTTTAGTAAGAATTAGTTTTTCAGTTTTCATGAGACTTGTCTCTCTGTTTCATAAATAAATATGTGTTTGAGTGATAGGGACAAAACATTGCATTTTTAATGTAGCATTTCTGACCTTGCACAACCCCCCCCCCCTCCCCCCCGGTTGCTCTATCTCTCTGTCTGTGAGGCAGGTGTCACTGTGTAGCTCTGGCTGTCCTGACATGTAGAGCAGCCTGGCCTTGGATCACAGAGATCCACCTGCCTCTGTTCCCCTAGTGCCTGTGCCCCCAGTGCCTGTGCTACTGCACCCAGCTTTGTCCTTGGCTTTTCACAATTCAGTTTGGAACTGGAGTGTTGTGGTTGGTTGGTGTGTTACTATGTACTTAACTCTCCATCTCTTACCCTTTGGAACAGTGAGAAGTAAGACTAGGTTCCTAATTCAGATGTGTTACATAGTTTTGTTCTGGAAAGATCCCTTTAAGCTGTTTAGCTGTCTACCTGGGTGCACTTAACCTTTAGTCCCAAGATTTTGGAGGCAGCGGCAGTTGGATCTCTGATTTTGAAGCTGGCCTGGTCTACAGTTGTAAGTTCTGGGATAGCTAGGGCTACATTAAGGAACTCTGTTTTAAAAAACAAAAGCAAAGCAAAACAAAACAAATAAAGGAAAAGAAAAAATTAGCTGTCCTTATGTAGTTTAGAATGAAAACAAAATTAAATACTTATCTCTTACCAGGTCATTTTCTAGTTTGTGGCTATATATTTGTATATTAATTTTTATGTGAAAGCATAGGTACTTTGGATTGAACCCAGGGTCTCACAAATACTAAGTGTGTCTTCTACCCCAAGTCCCTGTTTTTAAATTAAATTTTATTTTTTAGTGTGTATGTGTACACATGCCTTACAATTAGAGGTTCTTTGCTTCAACACTGTAGGACTCAGGGATAGAGCTCTGTCCTCAGGCTTCATGGTAAGCACCATTGCCCTCTGAACCATCTTGTATGTCCCTGAGAAATTTTTTTTTTAATTGTTAAAGTACTTCCTATTTTCCTTTTTCTCCATATTCCATAACAGTTCTGAATGTTGTAGTTGACAGATAACTAGCATAAGTCTGCCAAGATCCTTGTTACAGAAAAGAAACCTGTGCCTAATAAAATATCTATGTAGGGCTGCAGAGAGGGCTCACTGAGTAAAGGTTTTACCATTTCGAGTATGGGGATAAGAACTTGGATCCCTAGGAGTCAAGTAAAAGTCACATGGGCATAGTGGCCCACTTGTAGTCCTGGGATCCAGGATGCAAGGACAGTGAATTAATTTCTGGTGCCATCTGGTTAAGTCGACTAGCCTAAATGAGTTCTGGGCCATATATGGGAGACAGACAGTAAAGAAAATACCTGATATCAAGCAGCCTTGCCTCTACACAGGTTGCATTTGTATGTATTTGTATGTACTTATGTACCCTTCCACATAACGCTCACAGTTGCATGCATATTTTCACATATATAATGCCTATGTGTGAATCCACTTGACTGCATCAAGACATAGGCAGTTTTAGCCTTCACACCACTTTGACTTAGATAGCCACATGTTGCATCCATATTTTAAGATGGCTTTAAACTTTGAGGACATTTATCCTCTTTGTTTTTATTCAGGAGGTATTTTAAGCTATTTAGAAAATGGAACATTACATTATACAGTGCATCTTTTTTTTTTCCTAGCTAGAGTCTTACTTTTAAAACATGTAGTAGATATAATTTCATAGTGTATGATGAGCTGTGAACATTGAATACTTAGGACTTTGTTTGTTTTGGGGGGCAGTTTAGTCCTAAAAGATTTTACTTGGACTTTGAATATACAGATAAAATTTATGGGAAGTATGACAAGTTTTAACTTGAGAATCATCACTACATGCATTAAAATGATTCTCAGGGTTATAACAATACCATTTTCTGAATTATCATATAATCTGGAAATACAGGAAGTTTGAGATTTCTTCTACTAAGAATTGCCCCCCCACACACACACACAAATTTTTTTTCAGGAAAACAAGAGTGCTCATAAGGAATTTAATGAGCAGTTTATAGAGATTATAAAGTACACATGTGATTTGTAGCTGGAAGAAAGGAATCTATGTAATCTATTATGTTCTCAGGATGTGCATCCAGTATTAGGTCTCAGACAATCCACATAAGCGTTACGCTTTTAGAAGTATCACTGTGTTGTTTCTGCAGAGCATCATTTGTCATTTTTTTGATTGCAGCAGTGGAAGAAACAGGTGGAGACTCTTGGAAATACAGTTTGAGGGTGAGTATCAATGGGAAGAGATGCCGATGGGAAGGCACTGGAGTGTGATTAAAGATCCACACTTGGAGTTAGACAGAGTTAACTGTTTATAATTCCACAAGTAGGGGGCTGGAAGGCAGCAGGAAGGAGCACTAACTGCTCTTCTGAAGGTCTTGAGTTCAAATCCCAGCAACCATATGGTGGCTCACAACCACCTGTAGTGAGATCTGACACCCTCTTCTGGTGTGTCTGAAGTCAGCTACAGTGTAATAAATCTTTAAAATAATAATAATAATAATAATAATAATAATAATAATAATAATAATAATAATTACAAAAGAATTCTAGAGAAAGTTAATTAACTTACGGACTTTAGTCTGAGCTTTCCTTTTTATTAAGATGGGGATAGTAGACTTATTGTTTTGGTTCTTCAACTTGTTTGAGAAATAATTGTCATTGTACAAATAGAAAATATTTAAATGAAATATGTCACTTTGGCACTAGGATGATTTTCTTGATGATGTTTTTGAGACAGGGATTCTCTGCTTAGCTCTGACTGTCCTGGAACTCACTCTGTAGACTAGGCTGTCCTTGAATTTACAGAGATCTGTCTGTCTCTGCCTCCCGAGGGCTGGGATCAAAGGTGTATGCCACCACTGCCCAGCTTGATTCCTTACTTTTTTCGTTTGTTTGTTTTGTTTTTCGAGACAGGCTTTCTGTGTGTAGCCTTGGCTGTCCTGGAACTCACTCTGTAGACTAGGCGGGCCTCGAACTCAGAAATCCACCTGCCTCTGCTTCCCAAGTGCTGGGATTAAAGGCATGCGCCACCACTGCCCTGCGATACATTATTTTTTAAATAAAGTATTTTTTTTATTGTTTCACAGTTTCATATACTAATATAATAATAGGCTCTATTACTCTTATCACTTAGTATGAATCTCAGACGTCAGCCTATTGCTTTCAATTATAGGATACTTTTAAAACATACTTATTGATAAGGTTAAAAATATTGTCTTTCAGAATATTTGTAAAATGTGTTTATTGAGCTGTTCTTTGTTAAAACTTTTGTACATAATTTGCTAAAATTTTGTGTGTTTTTTTGGGGGGGGAGGTTGCAGTAGATTGACTGGGTTTCACAGTGTAGAACAGGCTAACCTTGCACTTGAAGAGTTATGCCTGTTTCTTTCTCCCAAGTGCTGGGACTAAAGACATGTGCCACCACATACATGGCTGATTTTGTTTGTTCAGAGACAAGGTCTCATTAGTAGTCCTTGCTGGTCTGGAACTCACCATGGAGACCAGGCTGCCTTTGTTCAGAGAGCTTTCTACCTCTGCTTCCCAAGTGCTGACATGCTTGGCTTGATTGATGGTTTTTTGAGACAGAGTTTCTATGTGTAGCTGTGGCTGTCCTGGAATTTACTCTGCAGGCCATGCTGGGTCCCAACTCATAGAGATTCCACTTGCCTCTGCCTCCTTAATGTTGGGATAGAGGTATACACTACCACTGCCTGGCTATGATTTATTTTTATTTTAAATTGTGTGTGTGTGTGTCCATTCAGAAGAGGGTGTTGGGTCCCCTGGGGCTAGAAACATAGGCAGTTAGTTGTAAGCTGCCTGGCAATTATGACTTTTAAAATAAATTTAAAAAAATGTGTATGTACGTTTTGCTTGCATGTATTTGGTACATTTCATGTGTGCCTGGTACCAAGGAGGCCAGAAGGTGTTGCTAGATCTTCGGGTCCTTTAGAAGAGCAGGTAGTGCTCTTCACTTCTGAGCCATCTCTCAGGCCCAGGCCTCTGTGCTCTTTGTTCTTTCTGCTGTTTACTTATTTACTGCTTTCAAGCTTTATTTTACTAGCAATTCATTTACTCTTTTTTTTTTATCTTTTAAAGATTTATTTTATGTATGAGTGTTTTGCCTGCATTGTGTGTATACTGTATGTACTTAGTGTCCAGTAGTTTTTTTTTTTAAAGATTTATTTATTATATGTAAGTACACTGTAGCTGTCTTAGATACCCCAGAAGAGGGCATCAGATCTCATTACGGATGGCTGTGAGCCATCATGTGATTGCTGGGATTTGAACTCAGGACCTTCAGAAGAGCAGTCAGTGTTCTTAACCACTGAGCCATCTCTCCAGCCCAGTGTCCAGTAGTTTTATAGATATTGGATCCTCAGGAACTGGAGTGATAGTTGGTTCTGAGCTACCATGAACTTGGGTCTTCCACAAGAGCAACAAGTACCCTTAATCACTGAGCTATCTCTGCAGCTCATGCCTCAATGCTTTTTGGCTCAGCAGCTAGGAGCACTTGTTCCTCTTGTAGAGGACCTGGTTCTGTTCCCAGTATCTCCATGAGGACTCAAAACTATTCTTACTCCAAACTTATTCTACTCCAGTTCAGCCAATGCCGTTTTACTCCATGGATACCAGACATATGGTTCATTTACATACATGCAGGCAAACATATACACATAAAATAAAAATAAATAATTCTTTTTTAAAATCCAAGTAACACATTCTTTATGTAGCTAAATAGTTCTTATTACTGCTTGTGTTTCTTAAAAGAAATACTAGTTTTCATGGTGAATTGAACTTATGAACTGCAGTGGATAGTCATATATCATTTCTGTCCTTAGATACTCAGTCATTTTACTTACATATAAATGAGTATGGCTATTTTTAAAGTACAACAAATTAAAGATATATTGAGTGTATGATACCAAATGATCACAAAAATGAAAAGCAGGTTTTGTTATGAATTAACTTCTTGCATTCCTTTTTAATTTTTAAACAAATGGTGCTAGGGCTAGAAGCCAGGCTTCATGTGTGGCCTGCTAAGCATCTGTTTCAGCACGGAGCCCCAGCTCCAATAGTTTTGTTTTGTAAGAAACTAACAGTCAGTATATTTGATTTGGAATTTAAAGACTGAATGTCTCTTTGCTTCTTTGTAATAGCCAATATAATGTGACCTTCTTTTTACTAGTAATTTGTTCTTTTTTCTCCCTCTAGCCTTGCACTGAAGTTTTATTTATAGATATATTCCACGAATATAATCAAACTCTTACTCCTGTACTTCTAGAAATGATGCAAACTCTTGAAGGTAAGTGTAGTTCATGATAGTTTTGTTATCAGTTAAAGTAGCCTAAGTGCTCTATTCCTGCTCATACACTCAATGTGAATTTGAGAAAGGTAGTTATAGTACTTTATACATGATAGTCAATTGCTAAGTCAATTGATTAGACTCTTAGATGACAAAGCAGATTTAGATATTTGATCATTGTACTTCATGCACAATAGTCAGTTGCTAAGTAACTAGGATTCGACTGTCAGTTTCAGGATGCATTGGGCAGACTGGCTTTATTCATCCTTTACCTCAGTGCCTGGTGTGCTTCATTATTGTTTGTTGATTGCCTCAAGCAGTTAATTGAACGCTGGGAACAGGGAACTGGTCAAGAGTATCCCTAAACTTTATGTCTTAATGACAGGAAAATCATTACTTCATATATAGTGGTTGTGTGTACTTTAAGATTTTTTTAAAAAAAAAGAGGCTTCAGAGAGAAAGGAGCTTCAAGGGTAGGAGGAGGGGAAAGGTCCCTCAGACAAGCCAGGGGAGACTGTTCCCTGGGACGGAGGAGGAGGAGTGTGGGAGGACATTCTGGAGAAGAACCTATTGGTAGATGGAGCTGAAATGCTTAGAAGGCAGAAAGCAGTCCAGAGAATAGATTACCAGCCAGTTGGGTCAAGACGTGAGTAGGTGGAGCTGTGAGGGAAACTGAGCCTTACAATCTCTTGGGGAGAAAGAGATTGTTAACCTTTCTTGTTCTCTCTGCCGAGGGGAAACATAAGCTGTCCATTTATTGTGGTATCTTTAAAGATCTGTTGGGCTGCATGTCTTTCTCGCTGCTGGGGTTTAGTCAGCACTCAGAGGAGGCAAAAAGTCCACAATAGAGGTTCCAGTTTGAAAAACATAAGAGTCTTCCTGGCCTCCTGTGTCCCCAGATGCTGCTGTGGACTGCAGGGAGGTGGGAACAGTCTAAGGATCTGCACTTTTCCTCAGGGAGTCTTTGTGCCAGGCAGGAAAGAATGCTAAGCCTGGGACAGGGGTGGAATCAGGTTTGGTTCTGAGTGAGTGCCAAGAGTGTGGAGGTGCTGGAAGAGAGAATGCCTTCTTTGACGCATGTAGGCACAGTTCTTCACAAGGAAGGCCTTCCTCCCCTGTGATCCCTGATGAAGGACACACTCCTTGCTTGTCCAAACTGCTTTATTTGATGGCGAATGTAAATGCATACACCTTACTTGGGGTGAACCAGAGATTAAATACCTTTAGCAGGAAGGAATACCCAGGAAGGGAAGCTCATTGGCTAAACACTCGGGGTCTATTCCTCATTAGCATGGAGAACTCCAGGTTTTTATGTTACTATGACCGATTGTCATTGTCTTCTTAGTGGGGTTTCACGCTTATGTGTTCCAGATCAGGTAGTTGGAAAAGGATCTGGCCTCATGCATGACTGGTTCTCAATTCTGAGATTCTCCAGGGTTTGGACCTGTTCAACCCTACCAGTTCTTTTGTCTGGTGGCACGATCCCCTTGCCCCTCCAGGTCATTTGAACTTTGTTTCTTTTCAGGAGTTTTACTCACAGTAGATAGTTAACTTTCTTTCTGGCAGTTACAGATTGCCACGCTTGATAATGCTTTATACTACTTAGGTTTTGTTTTTGTACAATTCTCAGTCTAGCTTCAGCTTAGTTTCTTAACTACTATAGCAACAAGACAGATGCATTGGTTGGTTTTATGTCTACTTGACCCAGCTAGAATGATTTAGAAAGAGAGAACCTCAGTTGAGAGACTATGCCCAGCAGACTGATCTGTGGGTAAGCCTATGGTAAATTTTCTTGATTGATGATTGCTGTGGGAGGGTCCAGCTCCCTGAGCCTTGCCACTCTTATGCTAGTGGTAAGTAAGCAGACTAGAGTGAGCAGCACTCCTCTGTGCTCCTGCTTCATTCCTGCCTCCAGGCTCCTGCTTTCATTTCCCACACTGACTCCTTTTGGTCATGGTGTGTTAGTACAGCAATAGAAGCCCTAACTAAGACAACAGACTATTTAGGTTACATTCCCAGTAATTGCTATCCGCTGTTAAGTTTTTCAGTGACTTCCTAATTGAGTTTTCTTTGTGATTCTGGATCAATTTGTTTATTTTAAACTGTACTCTAGCATATTGGTACATTAGGCTTAACAGTTCATATTTACAAGTAACAAAGTACCTTGAAAAACGTGCTAGTTTTTTTCTTTTCAGGAGATATATAGGTAAATTGTGTTTTCCAACTGTGGTGCCATATTTTGTTTGAGATTGCTCAAAAAACCTTAAGCATTTGAGGTGATGGGTATATTAATTAGCTTGATTTAATTACTCTAAATTGCTTGCATGTATAATCTCTTTTTATAACTGATAAACATATATAAATTGTACATTTAAAATACAGGGAAACAACACTGCTTTTAAATGTTGTTTTGCCCCAAAAGACAAGCACTACATGATCTTACTCATGAAATAAGAAAATGTTGATTTCAGAAGTTGAGAGGAGAGTGGTAGCTTCAGAGGGTAGGGAGAAGGCTGTGTGCAGGGGGAGGGGAGCGTGGTAAGTGGCAAAGTTCTTGTGTGCCATTGTACAATAAGGTTACTATTGAACAATAGCATCTATATTTCAGAAACTTAGGGTTTGAATGTTATGTTTAACTTGCTTTAAATATTATACAGTGCATAATGTATCAAACTTACATGTTCATGTCTAAGTTTTACCAGTTAAAATTAACTTAGTTTCTTTTTTTCTGAAACTTTTTTCTCCCTTCCTTCCTTCCTTCCTTCCTTCCTTCCTTCCTTCCTTCCTTCCTTC